>NC_088794.1:6050183-6080633 GCF_011386835.1 Chrysemys picta bellii
TCCTGAACAAGTTGGCCCCAGGGCTGAAACTGAACAACTCACATGTGCTGCAGAAAAGATGTGCCACAAATCAGGCAGCATATGTAAAAGCTCTGCAGTCTACAATAGCAGCTATAATGAAGTCTTCTCCCAAGAGAGTGAGTATAGAAGCCATGGCTGAGACCGGACGTCAATTAGGCATCCAGGTAGATGAGGATAATAAGAAATGTCAGCATGCCGGTGAATATGCCAAGGAAATCACCGGACACATAAAAGATGTGGCAAAGTACAAGAGGGAAAAGCTGAGACTCCAGGGGGAGCCATGGAAAAACTTGGCTGAAGTGGAAAAGGAGCTGTGCCAAATGAGAAAGCAAGGGGACATCCCTCTTGAGAAATACAAGTCTCAACTGAAAAAGAAATTAATGGATTTACGTGTCCAGCAGAATACACATGACCTGACTGACAGTTTGATTACATTTATTACTGGACTAGGCCGACTGCCTCCCGAGGAGAAACATTACTTCCTGAAATGGATGAAGTTTGACCTGGATCACATTGCTCGGGAGAATCTTTCTAAACTACGTGATCAATATAAAGAGAAATGCAAAAACTCAAAAGATGACCCCAAAATGTTTGCAGAACATGATAAACTAATCTCTGCCAGTTCCTTAGGGGTGGAGCATTTCATGCGTGAGTTGGGGCAGTTCTATGAGGCTGAACACACAATGGTGAAGGAAGGTAAAATAGCAGAAAGCCAAAGACAATTCACCCACCTCCCAGGCATAGCAGCTGACCTGATGCTGGAAGGGTTTCCCATGGAGCTGATTGATGGAGATGCCTCCAACATCCTACTGCAGTGGGTGACAGATGTTTTGACAGAACTCCATGCCAAGCTGGGGGGAAGGTCCAGAATGTTGGTTCTAACGGTGCTGGGAGTGCAGAGCACTGGGAAATCCACCCTCCTCAACACCATGTTCGGCCTGCAGTTTGCAGTGAGCAGTGGCCGATGTACGCGAGGAGCCTTCATGACACTCATTAAAGTGGCAGAGAACTTTCAGCAGGAGCTGGGCTGTGATGTCATCCTGGTGATAGACACAGAAGGCTTTAAAGCCCCAGAACTGGCCAAGCTGGAGGACAGTTATCAACATGACAATGAGCTGGCCACACTGGTGATTGGACTGAGTGACATAACGATCGTTAACATGGCCATGGAGAACGCCACCGAAATTAAGGATGTTCTGCAAACTGTGGTCCATGCCTTCCTCAGAATGGAAGAAATAGGGCAAAAAGCCAACTGCCAGTTTGTGCATCAGAACGTCAGTGATGTGTCTGCGCATGAACAAAACATGAGGGACAGGAAACACCTCCTGGAGCAGATGGATGAAATGACCAAAGCTGCAGCAAACATGGAAAAGAAAGGCAGGGAGATGACATTTTCTGATATCATGGATTATGATCTGGAAAAACACAATTGGTACATTCCTGGTCTGTGGCATGGAGTCCCTCCCATGGCTCCCGTGAATATGGGATACAGTGAAAAGGTTTATGAATTAAAGAAATATTTGTTTGAATTTCTGAAAGGCTGTTCACAAAACAGATCTCCCAAGGACATCCCCCAATTTCTTGAATGGGTGAGGAGCCTGTGGAATGCTGTAAAACATGAGAACTTCATCAGCTTTAGAAACAGTCTCATTGCTGAAGCCTATAACCAGCGCTGTCTGTGAAGTATGCAGAGTGGGAATGGGGTTTCCGCAAGATGATGCACCTCTGGGTATCTGAAAAGGAAACTTTCATCCAAAATCAGCCACCAGATAAACTAGACACCAATGTTTTAACTGAACTAAAGACTGAGGCACAGGAAAAACTGAGGCAAGAAGCAGAGAAGATTTTGGATAATTTAAAACAATATTTTGAAAGTGGAGCAGAAAATCTGCACCTGATAGAAAACTACAAAGAAGACTTTAGGAGAAGTGCAAATGGTCTGAGGAATGAACTGGAGAGTTATTCATTCAGCAAGTTGAAAGAAGCGATTGAAATTAGAAAAGGCCGACATAAAACAGATGCTGTCCTGTCACAGTACAAGAGAAAAATTGAAGAGAAAGTTGACAGGCTTCTGAACCATTGCAGGAAAAGCAAATGCAAGCTAAATAATGATGAACAGGAGAGAGAATTTGAAACCATGTGGAGAGAAACATTGTCAGAATTATCACTCATTCCTTTACAGAAACGCATCATATATAAAGAAATGGAGTTACATTTGAGAAGAGACCTAGAGAATAAGGGGAGTGCAGCATGGCGGATGTTAGAGGGTGCGAGAAGCTTGCCTACTTATAAAACACAAAATTTCAAAATGAAAAATGAATACTTAAAGTTCAAAATATCAGTGTCAGCTGTGAAAGAATACTTTACACAGGAATGCTGGCATAAAACAGAGGCTCTTGCTACATCCTTAATAGATGAGTGCAATAGTTACACTGAAAAAAAGGTACATTGTAAAGCAGATTACGATGAAACTTATTGCAGAGAGTTGTTGCGGATGATTAATGAGCAGCTTTAGCAGGCGAATGTTCAAAACCTTCACCTCACTGCTTGCTTTGAAGTTGACCTGAAGCTTCACATTTTGGGGGAGGCAGCTCGGGCATTTCAGAAGATGCATGAAGAATTCATTAAAGAAAATGATCCTCTGCAGCATCTGGGGAAACTGAAACCTCAGTATCTCTCCACATTCAAAGCTCTGTACTTAGAGAAGGATGATTGTCAAGACAGGGCCTGGAATTTCTGTGATCAGTGTCTGAGACCTGCCCTGGTGGACTATGTGAACAAGAGACTTGGGACAGAAATCGTGGATGACATTCTCAGCAGTGAATGGTCTGTTGAATACAGCACCCAAAACTTCTTCCAATTCTTTGTTCTAGAGCAGCTGTTGGAAGAAAATGACTTTAACAATTATGTGCAATACACAAGGAATTATGTATATTTTATCAAAACCTGGATACAGAGACACGTGTTAACACGCTACAGAGAGAAGGCAAGTCTGGGAGATTTGGAGAAAATAATTTTCTCCCCAGTAATTAATAAACTCAGTGATGTTCTGAAAAACTCCAAAGGTGAGAAGACTAAGACAGTCTCTGCCTTTTTAGACAACTTTTGTGAAAAGCTGCAGCAGGATCTAGTCATTCCCAAGGACAGCCTAGAAGTGATACTGTTTAAAAACACAGCCCGTGCAGACCAATTTTCAGCTTTTATAGAACAGTTTATTCCTGATCTGGAAAAACAAGATTTATCCACTTTTGAAAATCTGGAAATTGAGTCAAAACTCTCAAAACTTGCAGTGAAGCCCCAGGATGAGATCTTCAAGCGAGTGTTTGGCTGTGGGAAGCAGTGTCCATTCTGTAAAGTCCCCTGCGAAGCAGGAGCCCTTGCACATGAGGAGCATTTTGTAGCAGTGCATCGGCCTAGAGGATTAGGGGAAAGCCAGGAGAATATAACAAGGAGACTTGCCTATGATATATGCTCATCTTCTGTGGCTTCCAATAACACATTCAGCTGTACAGAGACAAAAGGGGAGTTTCATCCTTATAAAGATTATCAGAATTATTTTCCGGACTGGCGCATCCAGCCAGATCCCAGCATCACGGCTTCCGATTACTGGAAGTTTGTTTTCAAGGAATTCAATCACCAGTTTGCTAAGGAGTTTGATGCTCTCCCTGCCAATCTCCCTGAGGACTGGGGTAAAATAACCAAAGAGCAGGCCCTGGAGAGCCTAAAGGAAGCCTTTACATTGAAGTAAAAAACAGGCTGAGAAACTCTGTTGTGAGCGGAAAGTTACAGCAGTGAATTTTCTTTAAATGTGGCATGTGAAAAAAATCCCTTATCTTCTAAATATGAAATGTTGTTTCTCTTTTAATATAAAACACAGGTTGCAGCTTCCAAACAGATAAAGAAGCAATGCTTTTTCACATCACATAGAATTTATGGCAAAATTAAAGATGAGGGAAAGACCCATATGTGGAGTTTCTACATCTTTGTCTTAAGGAGCAAATGACCAAAATCCCTAATTTGTCCTCACCACTGCATTTTACTGGTGCAGTGGTTAGGGCAAATAACCTGCACTTTTGCGGCTAATCTGACACCAAACAGCCTGGCCCTGATGCTCACCTTCCATGGGAAAACACATGGGAGGGAAAAAGCACTTCAGAAACAACAACAAGGGAGGTTTGCAGCATAACATAATGGGGAAGGGAGGGATGCACGCAGCAAACCCAACAGACCCTGATGATTCAAAGGGAATCCCCATAAACCCATCCCACCCCTGAGAATGGTCTTTCCATCTGCCCTGCTTTCTGCCCCGCACATCCCCCTCACCCAGGGCAGTAAGGCTGAGGCGCCCTGGTGCTATTGGCTACTCCCCCTGCGATTGCCGGCCACCCTCTGCATAGGGGTGCTGGGGGATGGGGGGGATGGGCGAGGAAGGGAAGTGGTGGATGCTGCCCCATCCAAGGGATAAAAAAAGCCTAGAAATGTCACTTTTGGCCAGACATGCAACGCCCTTACACCCCGCTTGGTGCCATTTCTCTGTCTGTGTCTCTGTCTGTAATGGGATAATTTTTCAATGTCTCATCTGATCAATTCCAGAATTCCAGGCAGTGAAATGGCCAGAACCCTTTTGAGTTTAGAAGAAATCAGTAAACCACAATGGGCAAAATGGGGGACACATGAAGCTCCTGGCATCCATTTAGCACAGCCACATCTTCAAGCACCTCTGCAGTTGCCTATAGATCAAAGAACTAGCTTATGGCTGGATTAATGCCTCCAGCATAACAACACCCCCAGCTCAGCTCTGCCCATCCTCCCAGTGGAGTGTAAGATGTTGGCCACCTGAATGACTGATCTCCCAGAAAAAAAACAATATGGAGGAGGGATGAAAGAGGGAATGGGGATGTATAGATGGGAGAATAGGGACATGCACACAGCCCATGGCATGGGGGGAGAATGCGGGACCCTGGTGTGAAGGGCTCACATAACTCCTGGTGGCAGATGTGAGGCTGACAAACAAGCTCAGGCCAGAGCCATAGGCCCATTCACTTGGGTGTGATTATCAAAGGGGTTAAATGTATTAGTAAATATTCAGCCAATTCACTTGTGTGTTAATAGAGATCAAAGGAGATGTTAATTGTATTGTTTTTGCCAAACTATATCTTGTTGTTTACTAGTACATTACATTTACATTATGCATGCCTGGTAATTAAACAGATCTAGATCAAAGTGTGTGTTAATCTAAGAGTGTATTCAGATGTTAGAACTTCATCAAACTAATGGAATGTTACTTGCATTGTTTTCATTTATCTCTTCTTATTATAATGTAAAGGCAGGCAGTTATATTATGTCTAAGCTTGTAATTAAATAACTCATTGAATGCAAATGAAGAGTGCTAAATTCAAAGCAATTGGCCATTGTGTGAGTATGAACACTTCTCTGACTGTTGTGTGGAGAAGAAGCTATAAGTACTGATTCAAAGGAAGATCCTTTATCTCTGGACTGTTTCGATTCTACCACCGTGCAATAACTAAACAAGAAGACGGAGATCCCCAGTGTTATTCTGGGTAGCCCTGAACTGGCAGATTACTACATCTCTGCTATCCTTTTGGGTTTACAAACTTTGACTCACCTGTTAATGTATTTTACCTGCTTTAACCTCAATAACACTCATGTCTTTTGTCAGCTAATAAACCTGTAGTTATTTAACTATAGAATTGGCTACCAGTGTTGTCCTTGGTGTAAGATCCAGAGTACCAATCAATGAGGGGGAAGTGACTGGTGTCTTGGAACTGGGAGCAACCTGATATGATGTGATTTTTGGTTTATGTGACTATTATCACTAAGTCCAGTTTCAGAGTAGCAGCCGTGTTAGTCTGTATCCGCAAAAAGAAGAACAGGAGTACTTGTGGCACCTTAGAGACTAACAAATTTATTAGAGCATAAGCTTTCGTGGACTACAGCCCACTTCTTCGGATGCATAAGTCCAGTTTGTTTGCATGGTAAGATGGGCTGGAGAGCTTAAGTGGACTGTCTGTGACTCCCCGGTAAGACTGGAACAGTGATCCAGGAGTTCACATTTGTTACTGGTTGGTGAAATCTAATTACAGACCACACCACCAGCTTGGGGTGACTGCCCTGTTTTCTGACAGTCTGACTTGAGATTGGCACTCACAGTTGTGAGCCACTCCAGACAGAATGAAATTGGGGGAACCTGGTGTGGGGCAAGGGGACACACAGAACCCACAGCATGGGGGTGGAGGTGGGAATGGGAGGGAGGCAGAGCTCCTTGCCTGAGAGAGAAGGGAGACCCTGGTATAGAGGGAGGGATTAATGAGGGGCACACACAACTCCTTGTGTGGGGAGGGGAGACTAGGGAACCCTAGGATGGGAGGGAAATAGGGGAATGGGAGCACATTGAGAGCCCCTGCCATGGGTGAGAATTGGGGACCCAGGCATTGGGAGAGTGAGGAATAGGGGACACAAAGCCCCTGGTATGGGGGCAATGGGAGGCACACAATGCTGCTGGCATTGGAGGGGAAAATGGGGTCCCTAGTATGGGAGGATGATGGAGTTTGGGGGGCACACAGAGCCCCTGCAATTGAGGGGCATGGGACGGTGGTGCACAGGAAGGTTGGGGGTTGGAATGGAGGGATGTGGGAATCCTCTGGTGTGTGCAATAAGTTCACTCGACAGCAGCAACCTAGTGTGCGACCCCCTAGGACACATACACTAAACACACAACATAAAGTTAGCAACATCAGCCTTATCCACAGGCCTGAGCTGGGGTGACTGAATGGCAGAATGTCCTCGGCCGCGCAGGGTGACTGCTGAAGGAGTGAGACAAATGAAGGAGGGGGTGGGGCAGGCTCATGTGAGCCAGAGACAGCGCTTTCCCGGAGCCATCCAGTGCTGAGGAATGAACTCCCCCAGGATCTAAAACACCCATAGGATCTAATATCCTGCACCAACCTCACCAGCTTTTGTTTGAACTGCAGGATGGATTGTTGTTGTCACTAATACAAGCACCCAGCCCAGCAGACATAAAAAATTCACATGAATGTTACACTTGCTCACCCAAAATCTTACAGCCTTAGTTTTTTTCCTCAGGGTCACACTACTACTGCTTCTCTGGCTGTATCTGGGGCTCCTTTGCTCCTTCTCTGTGTCCTTCTGTCTGTGCTGTTCCCCGCTCAGCCCCACAGCCCCGGCGCTCAGTGCCCCAAGCCCTGCGTTTGCTAGCTCAGTCTTCAGGAGAAGAAAGGGGGCCTTATCCAGCAGTGCAAAAGAGAAAACCCGTCACTCCATTTTATTTTTGCTGATTTGACTCAGAAAGAGCCCAGTTGAGAACAAACCCATACAAACCTTTTAGCATAAGCCACCACACTGCCATGAGATATTTATGTCATCTGGCTATCAATGATACAGGAAGGGCTGTGGGTGACTAGATAGAAGGTTCAGTAGAATCAGGAGCCTATCAGTGGACTAGGGGGTGTTGAAATGCCTGACTTGTGTATGGGGTATTCATCCGGGCACATCATTTATTGTAGGGTTGTAGAGGCTGCTTGCTTAAAGGAAACAGCACTGGAAAATCAGGAAGCTGAATCACCGTCCTAGTATCGTCCTGTCCCATTTGGGGGGCTGGCATTTAAAGGAGACTTCAATATTTTTGACCCGTAGAAGTCCTAAAAGACTTTCCTTCAAGAGGTAGGGGCATTAGCCCCAGTATGTTTTGAATAAAGTTCTACATAAAAAAAATTCATCTAGCTCCCTAATTTATACTCAGCTGTTTTTCTTTCTCCTGCCTCCTAAATTTGGCTGGACAATATCTTTAGCAGTGTGGCCATCCCTTGTGATTATGTTTCAGAGTAGCAGCCGTGTTAGTCTGTATCCGCAAAAAGAACAGGAGTACTTGTGGCACCTTAGAGACTAACAAATTTATTAGAGCATAAGCTTTCGTGGACTACAGCCCACTTCTTCGGATGTATACCTTTTCCTTGTGATTATGTTTACACAATATTTGGAGGCTGTCTTAAAGTCTCAACTCCTGGAGGCATTTGAAGATATTAGACTCTCAACTTTCATTTAAAAAAAAACAATGTTTCTAGCCCTCATGGTTCCGAAGAAACCAGAATGTAGTCTAAATGTTGAAAAAAAAAAACCCAAAAGGCAAATAAAAAAACAAAACATTTACTCTTCATATAAAATCTCAAGGTTTTTCTCCCCCTCCCCCAATCAATCTAATGATTCTGGGGGCCTGGTTCATGATTTGTGCATGTTTGGAGTTGACAACACTATATTAGCAAAAAACGGCCTTTCTGTCCTCCTCGTAGAAACAGGTGGAATATAGTTGTAGGCAAAAGAATATGTGTCCATAATAGCTGCAAAGTCCTCTGGGATCCTTACGAGGACAAAATATACAAACCAAATAGGTGGGAACTCTCGCTATCAAAATGGGCAGCAGCTAAGGAATAGGTCAGTGTTACCAGGGGGTTCATTTTCTTATCATAAGGCACTTTGCAGGATAGTTTCAAATAGTTCCAGAGATCAGATACTCAGTGGGAATAAAGCGCTTACTTAAAGTTAAGCACATGCTTAAAGGCTTAGCTGGATAGGGATGAATGTGACAACTCAATTAATGCCTTAATGAACAGGGACCTCCACCTGTATGAGTAGAGCCCTACCAAATTCATGGCGTTTTACCATAGACCATGAAATCTGGTTTCCCCCATGAAATCTGGCTACTGTAGGAGAGTCGCGGTGTTGCGTACCCCTGTGTGGGTACGTCTCAGCTTCTGCAGGTAACCGAGACAACACCCCACGATCAAAGAAATTGACAACCATGGATTAGCTGAGCAACGAAGGCACCCAAGCCCCGGTTTATTGTAGTGAAGCACAATGAGAAGCGTCCTATATCTTACAAGACTCTTCAAATTTGAGCACTCCGATACAATGGAACGGCTGGCTTAATCACTGGACGGACCTGCCAGCATCCCCTGGGCCGAACAAGTTACTTTATTGTAATAATTATTTATACCCTACTACCAATAGGGCTTGTACTGCCCCCTGATGCGTTGCCCTCTGATGAGGTCATGTACCACCCTCTGATGTCACCTAAGCCTACCCATCTCCATGTATGGGGTGGTATAACCAAAATGTCTCTATTCATCATGTCACGACACCTAGGAGGTCAGCAGGTTCTGGTTCTCTCTCTGGTGTCAGGATGTTCTAGCGCTTGATGTCCCAGGTGCTCCTAGTGCTAAGTACAGGAGCCTGTGATTCCAGCCTAGCGGTGTTTGCTTTGCAGCCTCGGCTCCTTTCCTGCCAGTGGCTGTACTTTTCCACACACGCACAGTCTGACCGAGAGGCTGGCGGAGTTATGCTGCACCTGTGAGCAGTGCTTGCTTCTAGCCGCAACTCTTGCTCAGGCTGCAGGCCTCATACTGGGCCTCTTGTTTCAGGCTCTCTTCCTACTACACCAGTTAGGACCCTCATGAAGGCGCCAGATCTGCCCCAGTGCTCAGCATCGAGCAGTTACCATTGAGATCAATGATTCTGGGCTCTGAATTTAAGGCCCTGACTGGCAGCTGAGCACTTTGGAAAATTGGACGACTTGCTGAAGTGCTGAACTAGTAACTGGTGGGTGGATGCAGAACTGTTTGAAAATCTGACCTTTAGTGTCTTTTGGTGCAACACAAACAAATTTGGTGATTCACGGAACTCAAGATAATGACACAGAGAAGTGATTCCTCCATCTTACTCCCATTTATTTATTCAAAATAAAGTCTCCACCTTTACATTCACTGAGAAAAAAAACCTTCCTATCATCCTCCTAAAAGCCTCTTTCACCTCCTTGTTCCTCAGGCTGTAGATCAGGGGGTTCAGCATGGGGATCAACAGGGTATAAAACACAGAGATGATTTTGTCCTGGTCCATGGAGTACTTTGAACTGGGCCGCAAATACATAAAAATGACCGTTCCGTAGAAGATGGTGATGGTCGTCAGGTGGGAGGTGCAGGTGGAGAAGGCTTTGCGCCTGCCCTCCGTGGAGTTGATCCTTAGAATAGCAACCACAATGTATACATAGGAGATGACAATGGTCAGGAGAGTAGATGTTATAATTACAATAGAAAAGGTGAAGTGAACAGTGTCTGTGATGTGGGTGTCAGAGCAGGCCAGTTTCAGGATGGGGGGCACATCACAGAAGAAATGATTGATGATGTTTGATCCACAGAAGGACAAACGGAATATAAATAGAGTCTGAACTGTTGCATTTACCCAGCTGGCTAGGTACGACCCCAGCACCAGCAGCACGCAGAACCGCTTGGACATGATGACGGTGTAGAGCAATGGGCTGCAGATGGCTGTGAAGCGATCATACGCCATCACCCCCAACAGGCAGCACTCACAGGACACAGCAATGCAGAAGAAGTAGAACTGCAGAGCGCACCCAGTGAATGTAATTGCTTTGCTCTCCACTGCAAAGGCCATCAGTGTCTGGGGAGCGATGACGGTGGAGTATCCCACATCTAAGAGGGCCAGGTTACTGAGGAAAAAGTACATGGGGGTGTGAAGCCGGGACTCAATCCTGACTAAAGTGACCATCCCAAGATTCCCCACCAGGATGAGCAGGTAGATCAACAGAAACACCACAAAGAGCATGACTCTCAGGTGCTGGTTGTCCGTGAATCCCAACAAGATGAACTCCGTCACGGTGGTGTGATTCCCCTTCAACATTTATCCCAGATGTGCTGTTCCCCACAAGGGAGAAAGCGAGCATTACATGGAAAGAAGAGACAAATAAAGGCTGAGTATCAATTCCTTGGGGTCATTCTGATCATATACCATGTGGTTCTCTGGTGAGATCTAACAGAGGTTTAAGACTCCATTATGGGTTTTGAACTAACAGCCATGGGTCTCTTAGCTCAGGCGGTAGGAAAAAGAAAGAACTTTCTCCCAGCAGAGAGCTGGCCGGCCACGAAATGTCTGTACCAACTGTGGGCAGATTTGTGGTTCCAGGATTGGATTCCTGAGTTATCTCAGGACCCATATGTAAATCTGTGGTAGAGATCCTCCTCAAATCGAGGGATGGCTAATGAATGATCGGGCAGTAGAGGCTTATATTCTACTAGATAGCAAAAAGAATGAGGAGTACTTGTGGCACCTTATAGACTAACACATTTATTTGAGATAAGGTGCCACAAGTACTCCTTGTTCTTTTTGCTGATACAGACTAACACAGCTACCACTCTGAAATCATTCTACTAGATAGAAGTCCCACATTCAGTGCTTACTGCCAAGAGCTCACCCAGTGCTGTCTTATTACAATATAATTTATTATGACTAGATTCAAATACAGTTACCCAGGTTGATTAACTCCACCCCTGGTCAGTGGTACTCTTTGTACAGCAAGCTATTAAGGTGAGGATGTAGGACATAGGTGCTTGTCCACTTTCTTTTATGGGGCCAGGCTAGTTGTTTCATACAATAAGGTACGTGGCAGGCAGGCAGAATTGTAGGAAAGGGATCCGTAGTCACCATACTGAGTTGCCAGAGTTACACGATGAGCTTCTAGAGTATGTGTACCAGTAGCCTGGCCCCTTGTTTGTACTTCAGAGTTTCTGATGTCACACACAATTAACTCCCTTCTAAAATTTTACCCTATTTCTCCTGTTCCGCTCCTTATACCGGGGGCCCGACCTATCAGGCTATGGAATCGTTCTCACGCTCTTTTGGGTCAATTGTCTGTTTAAGTATTCGTACACAGTGGAACAGCTTCATTCGGAGAGACTGAAGGAGCCCTCATCAGAATACCCCATAGCCCAGTGGTTGGGGCACTCTCTGGAGAGATGAGAGACCAACGTTTAAATGTTTTATCCCCACAAAGCCGGGGGGGGGAGAGGGATGGAACTTGGGTCTCCCACACCCTGGATGACTGCTCTTACCACCAGAATAAACGTTAGAAGGTTGGTGATGCCAGCATGAGCACCGACACTTCCTTCTCTTGCATTTCTCAAAAGAAGCCACTTAGGTGCCGGTCTACAGGACTGTCCTCCTGGCCATCGATCACAAGCAGTCGGGACTCAGGTGCTGAACTCCTCAGGGACAGCGCTTAGGGCATTCTCACATTGGCGAGCTCCCACTCAGCATGCTGGCTTTTGTGGACCCCATTCCTAGTCAGCTTTCTCTCCTCCCCCCATGGCATAGGGAGCCCAGGGTCCTAACTCAGGTTTTGTGAATCCTGGAAATTTTCTAGGGACCTAAAAGTTAGGCAGTATAACACTGAGCATTCCAACGCCTAAGTCCCTTGGTGAATCTGGCCTTACATATTTTCTTTGTTGGTTTAAATTAGAGCTCATTAGAAAAGGCAATTTCCATTCCATGGGTATATCCAAATTTTGAAATTTGATTTCATTCCAAATAAGAATGAAATGTTGACGTTTCAAACTTTACCCAGGAACGGAAATTCTGAACAAGAATTTCAATTCAGAAACATTGAAAAGATATTTTTGATAATATTGATTTTTTTCAGTAATTTTAAAATAATAATGTAATGTAAGATATTTAATATAATATAGACGATTAAAGTTTTAATATAATATAAAAGTAAATATGAAATAAAACAATACGATAAACTCAAAATGAAACATTTTTACCTTATCATAGCAAAACATTTCGACATTATAAAAACAAAATGAGAAAGTAAAACATATTTTGGTTAGACATCTTCCCATCCAAAATTTAATCAAAATCAATGCATTCCTGCAAAATGTTATTTTTTTGTCAAATTTGCATTTTCTGACAGAATTGCTCCATCCATTGTTTTGACCATCGCTAGTTTTCATGTTTCAAAAGATTGTTTTTCAGGCTGTATATCAACTGGGAAGGAGTTAGACTGATGTCTTTTGAAAGTGCATCTCCTACGCCATGCACCAGAACACGCACTGGCTGTGACAATGGGAGATTTCCCTAAAACACTGCTCCCCTCTTTCAGCAGTCTGCGAGTGTGACTAGTCCCACATCTAGAAGATATAAATCTAGGAACTAGACGGGGGGGGGGAGTGGGAGTTGCTGATTCAGCTGTGGATAAAGAATGATGGGTCAGATGCTCAGGTAGCATGAACGGGAATCGACTTCCGTGGAGCTACATTGACTGACACCAGCTGAGGATCTAGTGTTCTTTAGAATATCTCCCTCCAGAATAGTCCATCACCTGCACCGCATCACTGCACATAATTAATGAAACAATCCACATCCTTGATCTCCCCCAGACACACGTGGCAAATATGCCGACTGGACACATTTCTTTACAATCAAAATACATTTTCAAAAAAATAGAAATAAAAGTTTTAATACTCTGAGACGCCCTCTATTTTGCAATATGTTATTCTTACCTAAGTAATCGCTTCCCTTTCTCAGAATGCGAGCGGCGTGGGCATCATTTCCCTTGTCACTGCTTGTTCTGCAACAGAAAAAAACAATATAAATGTGCTGTTCAGATAATCAGGACTCTGATTTCAGTGAGTCTGATCTCCACGTGAATTAGCTCTAAATGACAATTGTATCCACATGTCGGAACCAAAGGAGAAAATTTATACCATCTCCTTTGGAGCTTAAATGACAAACCTACAAGAGGGAGCTGTCTGATGGCCTTGATCCCAAAGGGGATTGTTTTTGGAGGTCGGAGGGGTTGTTTATATTTGTTTTGGTGGCATATTGGGACAGAATCCTTGGAGTGCTGCCGAGTCTGAACATGAGACCAGGCACAGGTGGGATTATTAGAACATCTTTCATGTCCCCTGGGAATAACTGCACATAATTGTGTTGCCTACAAAACCTGTGCAAACTCCCTGGTGATTCTTTTATATCTTTTTTTCAAAGTGAACCAGCTATTTTTCTCAGGCAGGAACCTGAACAATCCCTCCAGTGGCTTGCACACTAGCCTGATACTCAGGAGACACGGTCATTTCCTTTCTCCATCACAGTCTTCCTGTGTGACATAGGGCAAACTACTTAGTCTTTCTGTTCCTGCAAACTGGGGATATTAACACTTCCCTACCTCACAAGGATGTTGTGAGGATAAATATATTAAAGCTTCTGAGATACTCTGGTGATGGGGCCATATAAATAGAGCTTAGCCAATAACTGATTTTTCACTCGTACACCTTGCAGGCTTCCCGTTCTCAACTTGAGAGAGACAAGGTGGGTGAGGTAATAGCTTTTATTGGACCAACTTCTGTTGGTGAGAGAGAGACCAGCTTTTGAGCATACACAGAGCTCTTCCTCAGGCCCTGGAAGGAACCAAACCCCTTTCCCACCACCCCCGGGAGGCAATGTAAATATTTATATTAAAAAAAACAGTACTACCTGGATCTTACCATTATTAGCCTCCAGTCCTTCCTCGGAACTGAAAAAGTTGTCTGAGCTGGTCAGGTAGTACCAGCTTCCCCAGGGCAATAACCATTCGCTTTGGCACTGGCCTGGCTTTCCTAAATCGAGGTTTGTGGCACTCGAGGGTTGGGGTGATCTCATCACACATTCTGAAGTCATCGTTCATCATCCCAGTTTTCAAAAATCATGCAATCTCACGACACCATGCTGGTTCTCCTGGACCAGAAGTGGCAGTCCATCCATGGGCATACCTTGGCAATACCGGCAGTCACCATATCTGTTCCATGGGGCCAGAGGAGCTTGTCAGTCACCCATCATGGTCAGCCATCTTCGTCATGTCAGAAAGTTCTGTCCAGATTCCACCCAGCATCTTGCCAATTGCCCTGCCCACCGCATGAACACTCGTCCCTCAAGAAGGAGTGTTAGGAGTGCAAGTGCCAATGTAGGATACTGGCTTGTAATTTCACCTGAGATAGTATTTTAAGTTTTGCTTGCCTGTTTGATTTATATATATATACACACACACACACACACACACACACACACGCTCTTACTAATATGTGTGAAGAAAGGGACCCTTACTATGGACAAAGGCAGACACTGTGTATGCTGCTTTTGCCTAAGCCAGATGGGTTTGTTAGTATAATGGGAACAGATAAGAGCAGTAAAAGTGTTACTGGGCATGGTGGGAGTGTAATATATGAGCGTACATTTGAAGACTTCCTCAACTCCTATCGCAAGGCAAGGTCAAGCAACCAGCTGGGAGGGGCAAAAGGTGATTGGGGGGAGGTAAAACACTAAAAGGCCAGAGAAATGCCTGCCCCTGACTGTAGCACAACCTCACTCCTTACCCCTCCTCTGGGGCACAAAAGGGGTGGGATGAAGACCCCCAGACCCATGACCCTCCGAAACGGAGCGTGACCATAAGTTGTAAGGGGTGGGATGGTGGGCGTGCATTGCAGGTATAATTATACCTACTGAGAAGGTGGGGAACAGGACACTGGGAAACAAGGTTCTGTGACCTCAGAGTTATGGGACATGTTTGCTGGAAACTAAACCCAATAAACATTGCATTATCTGCACTTTGGACTTCTGGTCAGCTTTCTGTCTGCATAACGAGAACCGGGGGAGTGAGAGGGTGAAGAGAAAACCTGATAACAAGGAGCTGGAGCAGAACCACCATCATTCCATGTCTTCCACCCAGTGTGGCCAGAGGGAGAGATGAGCGGGTACTGCCATGGGCAAATGCGTAAAAGGGATGGGCCGTGGCAACTGCACTCAGAAAGGCAGTTCCTAGAGTGTCTCCTGTGAGGCACAGAACCCTGGGATACTGCCTCTGAAGTGGTAGCGCTGCTCTGGCAGAACAAAAGTGGCAGTGTGGATGCAGGTATGTGGTCTACACAGGGTTTTACCGCTCTCCAGCACAGTATATGTGGACACTACACGCAGGTCTGAGGAATATGCAGGAGCATGTACACAGTCAGCTATCCAAGTGTGCACGGAAGTGTAGACGTAGCCGAAGGAGGGATATTCCCAAAGCACAAAGGTGAGTTAAGCACTCACCTCCCAATGAGCATCTGTGGGAACTAGGAATCTAACAGCCCTTTTGTGCCTTTGAGCCTCAGTAGCACCTAAATGTTGGACTTATACATCTCAAATGGCAATTAGTGACCTGACGGGCCTTTGTGGGTGTAGCTGAAACGTCTTAACGTTCTCTGACCCAAAATTCTGTGAACATCATCTTTGAACACATCTGGGGAGAGACTGTATGGCCGTCCATTGTATCCAGCAATGCCATCATGGCATCTCGTATGCTCCCTTGTGGCTGTAAAGCCCAATTTGCAAGGAGCAAGATTTTAATGGATGTCACTTAGAAATATGCAGGCTCCCGATGAAGACTTGGCATGATGCTTGACCATTTTTTCAATCAGTTTTTCTTGTGTGTTTTTCTCAAACTGTTTGATAGTTGTTGTCCTTTCAGGTCTCTCCTTGGCTGTGTCTTCAAACTTATCTATATTTATGTTACATGAGTTGAGATTCTGTTCTAGGTTGTCTTTGAAGCATTTGTGTTGACAACCTTGCTTGTGCTTTCCAAGTTCCCTAATCCTGCAAACACATGTGCATGTGCTTAATTTTACTCATGCGAGTAATCCAATTGACGTCAAAGGGATTACTCACATGCGTAAATTGAAGCACTCACATAAGAATGCCCAGGACTGGGATCTATGGTACTGAACTAATATGCCCTGGAGTCTATGGAAAGACTCCATTGAGTCCAATGGTCAATGCTCAGGCCCTTAATGAATGACAAGGGGGCTGGTATCGTTTTTTCAGATTGATTTTAATGAGAAGGGGCAGATATTTTTTTATACACAGCTGTTCTCCGGGAGCAGGTGCCCCCGTACAAACTGTCTCGGCTAATTTCTTAACTTCAGTTAAATTACAAATATGTTTACTTATTCATCACTCTGGCAGAGCAAATGTTAATATTGACATTATTTCTGTGTAATGAGTCATATGTTGTTTTCCTAACTATTCCCAATACGTTTTCTTGCCTAATTAGATAATGACAGAATTGCTCAAAAATAATGTTTTAATGAGGCCCACAGCTGTTTATTATAATCCATAATAATGGATGCTTTCTACAAAGTTCTCCTAACTTTGGGGAATTATGTCAACATGAACATTACCTGCATAACCAGTGCTGGACAATAGCATTTACTCTCTTTCCCTTTTTTTCCCCCTTTCAATATCTTCACTTTCAGGCCAAATTCATCTCTGGCATCATTCTTTTGTGCCAGGACTACGTTTGGCCCATTGTGTCCAAAGTCATGACAAATCAAACCAGGTCACTGCGGGCGTGAGTCTATGATCCTTGCTCACATTGACTGGTACTTACTCATACCAGTAGCCTCAATGAGATCAAGTACTACTCGGTGCAAGTAAAACAAGATAGGCTTAGGCTCCAAATAAACTAAGAAGAATTTTAATGCACACAAGACAGACAAGAAGGGGCTTTATCCGATACATAGCAATATGTTAGGGCATCTCGAAACTATAGGCTCGATTCTGATGTCCTTACACTGACTAGCCTCTTACTCTGAGATTGGTCTCATTGACTTCCACAGGACTACCTGCTGAAAAAGTGTGGGTAAGGGTATCAAAATCTGCCATTAAAAAGGCAAAAAACGATGTTAGGGAAATACCCAGAATCTCCTATTTAATCTGGAAAAAACAGTGCAGTCCTCAGTGTGTTTTATGTCAATGCAACATTAAGATAAATCAGTGTCGAAACTGATGGTTACATGAAACACAATTGGCCAGTGTGAATCAGCATCACTCCACTGATGTCAATGGGCCAGAAACCCCAGCTAACGTAACTCGATGGAGTGCCACGTCCATCCAGGTGGCTGTATCTCCAGCGGGTGTAAATCAGCTTTGCGTCACTGAAATCAATGGCGCTCCCAGTGGTGTAAGCTAGCATCACTCTAGTGCAATCCACGGGGCCAGATCCCCAGCGGGTGAAAATCAGCATTAGCTCCATTGGCGTGTTTAACCCCCAGCTTTAGTAAATAGGTGGAGCTCTGCTGATGTCATTGGACCAGAACCATAACTGGTCAAAATTGGTGTCATTCCATTGAAGTCAATGTGGCTTCATACATTTATACAAGAAGAGGATCTGGCCCTTATGCTCACAGGATTTCCCAAAGCACATAAATGACTTAGGGGCACAAGCCTCTTATTGGGGCAGCCGTCTGGCTCGTTTTACCCAGTTGGCAGATCATGTCCTTAACTTGTAACCTGGTGTAGATATGTAACCCACACACCTCCTGGGTGTGGCGCTCTGTCCCATCTGGTGGCCCTGAGACCACTTAGAGAGAGATTAATGAATGTGCCCTACGGCCTTAGTTAAGAGCCATGTGGCTTTTAGCTCATGTGGTAGAGGCTCATGCACTAAGCTGCAAAGGTCCTAGGTTCGATCCTGTCTACCGAGGTCTGTCAGTGTTACAGATACACATCAAATTATGCATCCACAGGGGCAAGTGTGAATTGTCTTATGTTAACAGCTTCCCAACCTTAACGCTAGCCATAACCCTGCAGAGTGTGGGGAAGCTCTGGGGCAGACTCTTGTTCCAAGACTGAACTAACCTGTAGAAGTTACCGGTTCCCCTCCGTCTCAGAAACATAGGGATTGCCAGACAGGATCAGACACAAGGTCTATCTAGTCTAATAGCCTGTCTATGACAGTGCCTTATACCAGATGCTTCTAAGGAAAGGTAAGAGCCTCACAGAAGGCAGATGTGGGAGAATCTGCCCCCAACATTAGGTCTCCTCCTAATCTCCAATAGTTAGAGATTAGTTTAAACCTTCAAGCATGAGATTTAATCTCTCTCCCAAAAGTATTTTCTTTAATTATAACTCTTGATATTCTGCATGTGCATATCAATATCCTATCCCTTTTTGAACCTCACTAAATTCTTGATCACAATTACTTCTTGTGGCAATGAGTTCCCTAGAATAATCGTACATTTTGTGAAAATTGATTTCCTTGTCTTGATTTTGAATTTTCTAACTTTTAATTTGATTGATTTTTCTCCTGTTCTTGTGTTATGAGACCGGAGAAGAGATGTTCTTGATCTACCTTCTATAGACAATTCAGTCTCCACCAATTGGAGAATGAAAACAATGGTATATTAGGCAATGGTCTGTTTCCATCTTGGCATTTTGTCAGCGGCCCATGCAGTGGTTATTCTGACATTGTTTAATCAGTTCTCCCTAAGAATCATCTGCATTGTCAACTTTGTCCATAACCCTCCCTGACTTTTTATAGGTCCATATCTGAGTCTGCACTGGAATCAGAGTGAATTTCACATGATCTATGAGTTTTATGGAAATATTTTCCACATACCAACCCCTGAGTTCTCTCTCTGATCCCACATGATTGAGATGTGCTGTTCTCTGCAGTCCTGGCCTCCTTAAAATTCTGTAACGGTAGTGCTGGAATTGAGATTCTGTGATCTTAGCACATTGGGAGTTGAGCACAGTCTAACGAGAGAGAATATAAAATGTATGGGCCTGTATATTTAACTGCGTCCTCTATTGAGATGCAATTTCAGAACAGCTCAGGTATTTGTATGATTTCAGCATCCTTTTACCTACAGAGGGCATCCAACCTAAAGCATTAATGGTAACTGCAATTCACCTTTAAATCAAGTATAAGAGGCCTGTGATTTACAAACAGAATCTCTTGAGGTCTGGCCTTACTGATTACAACAAACTGCAGGCACCCTCTCAGTAGAATGCTGGAAGTGTGCGACTCCCATAATAACCCAGTGGTCGGTGGATTGAAACCAGGGTCAGCTAGCCCTGGCCTGTTTCTTATTTATGGGTATAAAATGGCCATGAATAAAGTTAGTCTGGAAAGTGGAAGAAGGTTTCTAACCATCAGAGGAGTTACGTTCAGGAACAACCTCCCTCTACAGCTAGTGGAGTTATACAACCTAACTAGATTTGAAGTGGAGCTGAATAAGTTTATGAATGGGATTTTATCATGTTGCTGCCTGCAACAGCAGTAGACTGGACTCAGTGACCTGGCGGGGGGGGGGGAGTTGTCACTTCCTGTCCTATGTTCCTATTAGGATTGCCAATATTAACGAGCCTACGTTATGCACAATCATTTTTTTCAAATCAAAGAAATGGTGCAATCAGAGAAATCACGATGGTGACACAGAGAACTTGCCCCCTCTCACAGCTGTTTATTGATTTTTTAAAAAATCAATAATTACATTTATTGAGAAAATATCTTCCTGTATATCATCCTTCTAATGGCATCCTTCACCTCCTTGTTTCTTAGGCTGTAGATCAGGGGGAACACGGAGATGATGTTGTCTTGGTCCAAGGTGTAGCCAGACCTGGGTCGTAAATACATAAAATCAGAGTATCTTTTCTCTTCCGGCTTCCAACAATGTCAGTGGGAGTTGATGGCACTTGGCACCACTGAAACTCAGAGAAAGGGTCCTACAAAGGATCTGTGTCCAACGCTGTGAATCCCCAGCAGAAAGGTGTTGCAAGGATAGTATGTACCTGTAGAGACATTCATGTCACTGAATGTCTTTTTTCTTCCCGAAGGCTAGATCTTAAATGGAAAGATCTGCTCAACTTTATAGAGTCACTGGCATCAAAGGGCAATAATACATTTAGGTGACCATTAGTGATAGCTAACATAAGGACTGTAACAGGTTCTAAAAATAGGGTTTTTTTCTGATTGGGTCTATCTATGCGCCATTCCAAGGTGTGATTTCAGCTTGGGTATTCCTCAATCCCTATGCCAGTGGGTACATAGTAGACATGGGTAGGAAAAGGATTTCCCATCCCCTGAACATTTTCAAGATTTCAAAATATTTTCCCATTCTATATTGGGATGAAACCTGGTCTTCTGGAAAAACTTCACAGAAAATGAGAGATAGAGAAGTCCAACCCACGAATAGCCAGTAGCCCAGTGGTTACGGCACTCGTCTAGGATAAAGGATGAACTGGTGGATTTTCAACAGCTCCAGGGAGACCAGCTGACCGTCACTAATGTGACTTAGCCCTCCAACTAAGCCCCAGATACCACCACTCAGAATGCCACCAAGCAATTGCCTAGTGGGTCAGGATGACTTGACCACCACAGAAAAGGTTGGGGGAGAAAGGATGCTGGGGAGAATGTAGTAACATTTATAGAAAGGGGTGCATCAGTTTGTCATCATCCAAGTCCAAAGAGGATGGAGCTTGGCTGTTTTCAGTAGTAACAGATGACAGAACAAGGGGCAATGGTCTCAAGTTGCAGTGGGGGAGGTCTAGGTTGGATATTAGGAAACATTATTTCACTAGGAGGGTGGTGAAGCACAGGAATGGGTTACCTACGGAGGTGGTGGAATCCCCATCCTTAGAGGTTTTTACGGCCTGGCTTGACAAAGCCCTGGCTGGGATGATTTAGTTGGGGTTCAAGCAGGGGGGATGGACTCGCTGATCTCCTGAGGTCTCTTCCAACCCCAATCTTCTATGATGCTGTGTCCATCATCCGTAGCACCATTCCCCATAGCGCTCTTCCCTCTAGGCAAACCCACGCAGTCTTGTGGACGCTGGTCCTGAGGCCATGCCCAACACTCCCCAAACTCAATATTTCCCCCTCGGTGATCACAACTCCTTCTTCCCCTTTTGAGAGCTGTTTTATTTTCCCCTCCTTAGCACTCCATCAGTCTACTTAGGCGTTGCCTCTACTCCTAACTCTTCTGGACTAAGGCCTGGTCTACACTACGGGTTTAGGTCGACTTTAGCGGCGTTAAACCGAATTAAGCCTGGACACGTCCACACAACGAAGCCCTTTCTTTCGACTTAAAGGGTCCTTTAAACCGGTTTCTTTACACCACCTCTGACGAGGGGATTAGCGATAAAACCGGTCTTTGCGGGTCGGAATTGGGGTAGTGTGGACGGAATTCGACGTTATTGGCCTCCGGGAGCTATCCCACAGTGCTTCATTGTGACCGCTCTGGACAGCACTCTCAACTCAGATGCACTGACCAGGTAGACAGGAAAAGACCCGCGAAGGTTTGAATTTCATTTCCTGTTTGCCCAGCGTGGAGAGCACAGGTGACCCCGCAGAGCTCATCAGCACAGGTAACCGTGATGGAGTCCTCCCAGGATCGCAAAAGAGCTCCAGCATGGACCGAACGGGAGGTATGAGATCTGCTCGCCATATGGGGAGATGAAGCAGTGATAGCTGAACTCCGTAGCAGTAAAAGAAATGGAAAAGTATTAGAAAAGATCTCCAAGGCCATGAAGGACCGAGGCCATAACAGGGACACACAGCAGTGCCGCGTGAAAATTAAGGCGCTACGGCAAGCTTACCACAAAGCCAGAGAAGCAAACGGAAGGTCCGGGGCAGAGCCGCAAACTTGCCGCTACTACGCGGAGCTGCATGCGATCCTAGGGGGTGCAGCCACCACTACCCCAACCGTGTGCTATGACTCTCTCACTGGAGAAACACACAGGGAAGACGGTTCGGGGAACGAGGAGGATGATGACGATGGAGGTACTGTAGGTAGCTCACAGCAGCAAGGAAGCGGAGAAACCGGTTTCCCCAACAGCCAGGATATGTTTGTGACCCTGGACCTGGAACCAGTAACCCCCGAACTCACCCAAGACCCTCAGGGCACACAGGAGACCTCTGGTGAGTGTAACTTTGTAACTATTTGTAAACATTACAAAAAAAAAGCAAGCGTGTTTAATGATTACTTTGCCCTGGCAATCGCGGCCAGTACATCTACTGGAAAAGTCTGTTAACGTGTATGGGGATGGAGCGGAAATCCTCCAGGGACATCTCCAGAAAGCTCTCCTGGTTGAAATGGGGTGATTTTATTAAGGGGACATTCAGAGGCGCCCGTTCCTGCTCTTCTGACCAGAAATGTTCCCCGCTGTTAACCACGCGGTGGGGGGAGGGGTGAAGTGATCATCCCAGAGAATCGTGTGTGTGTGTGGGGCGGGGGGGTTTACTTGTGTTTGTGCCGCATGTTAACCGGGAAACCGCAGCCACTCCTTTTACATTGAAACCCCATTTTAAATGGACAACCCAATTCATCCTTGATATGGGAAATGCGCTGCTGTTTGCAACCTTTCCCGCATGTTAAGAAGGTTAAAAAAGCCAAAACACTGTGGCCTACGATGGCTGCCTGCAAGCCGAAATATGCGACCTTGTAATGAAAGAGTGTACCCATTGTTCTCTAAAATGTGTCTTTTTTAACCACCTCTCCCTTCTCCTCCGCCAGCTGCAAATGTTTCTCCTTCGCAGAGGCTCGTGAACATTAGAAAGAGAAAACGTAGGACGAGGGACGAGATGTTCACGGAGCTGCAGATGTCCGCCCAGGCTGATAGAGCACAGCAGAATGCGTGGAGGCAGTCAATGACGGAGATGAGAAAAGCCCAATATGAACGAGAGGAGAGGTGGCGGGCTGAATCGCGGGAAGAACAGAGCAAGTGGCGGGCTGAAGACGATAGGTGGCGTCAGCTTGCAGACAGACGGCAAGAGGCAATGCTCCGTCTGCTGGAGCATCAAACTGATATGCTCGAGCGTATGGTTGAGTTGCAGGAAAGGCAGCAGGAGCAGAGACCGCCGCTACAGCCCCTGTGTAACCAACAGCCCTCCTCCCCAAGTTCCATAGCCTCCTCACCCAGACGCCCAAGAACACGGTGGGGGGGCCTCCGTCCACCCAGTCACTCCACCCCAGATGATCGCCCAAGCATCAGAAGGCTGGCCTTCAATAAGAGTTAAAGTTTTAAAATGCAGTGTGTCCTTTTCCATCCCTCCTCCCCCACCCATCCCAGGCTACCTTGGCAATTATCCCCCTACCTCTGTAAGGAACTAATAAAGAATGCATGAATGTTAAAAAAAAATGACTTTATTGCCTCTGCAAGCGGGAGGGGAGGGTGGGGTGGGGTGGTTGGTTTACAGGGAAGTAGAGTGAACCGGGTCGGTGGGGGGGGTTTGGAGGGTTCATCAAGGAGAAACAAACAGAAGTTTCACACAGTAGCCTGGCCAGTCACAAAACTCGTTTTCAAAGCTTCTCTGATGCGCACCGCGCCCTGCTGTGCTCCTCTAACCGCCCTGGTGTCTGGCTGCGCGTAATCAGCGGCCAGGCGAGTTGCCTCAACCTCCCACCCCGCCATAAAGGTCTCCCCCTTACTCTCACAGATATTGTGGAGCGCACAGCAAGTAGCAATAACAATGGGGATATTCTTTTCGCTGAGGTCTGAGCGAGTCAGTAAGCTGCGCCAGCGCGCTTTTAAACGTCCAAATGCACATTCCACCACCATTCGGCACTTGCTCAGCCTGTAGTTGAACAGGTCCTGACTCCTGTCCAGGCTGCCTGTGTACGGCTTCATGAGCCATGGCATTAAGGGGTAGGCTGGGTCCCCAAGGATCACGATAGGCATTTCAACATCCCCAATGGTCACTTTCTGGTCCGGGAAGAAAGTCCCTTCCTCCAGCTTTCGAAACAGAGCAGAGTTCCTGAAGACGCGAGCATCATGTACCTTTCCCGGCCATCCCACGTTGATGTTGGTGAAACGTCCCTTGTGATCCACCAGGGCTTGCAGCAGCATTGAAAAGTACCCCTTGCGGTTTATGTAGTCGGTGGCTTGGTGCTCCGGTGACAAGATAGGGATATGGGTTCCGTCTATGGCCCCGCCACAGTTTGGGAATCCCATTTCAGCAAAACCATCCACTATTGACTGCACGTTGCCCAGAGTCACTACCCTTGCTATCACCAGGTCTTTCATTGCCCTGGCAAATTGGATCACAGCAGCCCCCACTGTAGATTTGCCCACTCCAAATTGATTCCCGACTGACCGGTAGCTGTCTGGCGTTGCAAGCTTCCACAGGGCTATCGCCACTCGCTTCTCAACTGTGAGGGCTGCTCTCATCTTGGTATCCTGGCGTTTCAGGGCAGGGGACAGCAAGTCACAAAGTTCCATGAAAGTGCCCTTACGCATGCGAAAGTTTCGCAGCCACTGGGAATCGTCCCATACCTGCAGCACGATGCGGTCCCACCAGTCTGTGCTTGTTTCCCGGGCCCAGAATCGGCGTTCCACGGCATCAACCTGCCCCAGTGACACCATGATTTCCACATTGCTGGTGCCTGTGCCTTGTGAGAGGTCTATGTCCATGTCAATTTCCTCATCACTCTCGTCGCCGCGCTGCAATCGCCTCCTCGCCTGGTCCGGGTTTCGCCTTGGCATGTCCTGGCTCTGCATATACTCCAGGACAATGCGCGTGGTGTTCATAGTGCTCATAATTGCCGCGGTGATCTGAGCGGGCTCCATGATCCCAGTGCTAGCTATGGCGCCTGGTCAGAAAAAAGGCGCGAAAGTAGTATCTGATGGACCAGGAGAAGGAGGGAGGGCGGGAGGGAGGGAGGGCCGAGTGACGACATGGCGTACAGGTACAGGAACAGGGAGAAACACAAACAACTGTCACACAGAATGGTCCCCCCAAAGATTAAAATGAAAACCCTGGGCTTAGCAGGCCATTGATTTCACGGAGGAAGGGGAAGCATATGAATACAGAACAAATCTATTTTTTACATCTTAAGGTGGCAGCCGACGGTGCAGCATGAGTGACAGCCATACCAGTACGACGATGACGGATACCAATCATAAAATACCATCATCTGCCAAAAGGCAAGGGGCTGCTGCTGTGTAGCAATGCAGCCCCACGTCTGCCAGCCCCACGTCCGCCAGCACCCAGCATCGCCCTCGGCCTCTTCTGGGTGCTTAGCAGACAATACTGGGCAATTGGCAGAAAATAGTATATTACGACTGGTAGCCATCATCATCGAAACAGTAGCATGTCTGCCCAGGTGGCCATGATTGACAGCCACACCAATACGATGACGACGGATACCAGTCATAATATACCATCGCCTGGCAAGGGGCTGGTGCAATGCAGCCCTACGGCTGCCAGCCCCATGGCTATCACTCATGCTACACCGTCTACCGCCAAAAGGCAGTTAGCAGCTGCTGCTGTGTAGCAATGCAGTCCCACGTCTGCCAGCACCCAGAGGACATATGGTGACGGTGAGCTCAGCTGAGCTGAGCGGGCTCCATGCTTGCCGTGATATGTTGTCTGCACAGGTAACCCAGGTAAAAAGGCGCGAATCTATTGTCTGCGTTGCTGTGACGAGGGGGGAGGGGCCTGACGACATGTACCCAGAACCGCCCGCGACACTGTTTTGCATCATCCGGGCATTGGGATCTCAACCCAGAATTCAAAGAAAAGGCGCGAACCGCTTCTCGGCTCTCTGAGCTGTGGCGCAAACGTAGTATCTGACGGACTAGGGGAAGGAGGGAGGGGGGCCGAGTGACGACATGGCGTACAGGCACAGGGAATTAAAATCAAGAACGGTGGCTGTGCATCAGGGAGAAACACAAACAACTGTCACACAGAATGTTCCCCCCAAAGATTAAACTGAAAACCCTGGGCTTAGCAGGCCGTTGATTTGACGGAGGGAGGGGGAAGCAAATGAATACAGAGCAAATCTATTTTTTACATCTTAAGACGACGGTGCAGCGTGACTGATAGCCCTCGGCATCTTTCTGGGTGCTTGGCAGCAAATACGGGGCGGCGTATGACGATGGTCTTCAGGCCTATTGCACAATCGGCTGCTCGGGGAAGACTCTGCTAATGTGCGATGACCCGACTTGTAATAGGACGGCTAATAGTCGTAATACACCATTTACTGCCAAAAGGCAAGCCCCACGGCTGCCAGCACCCAGATCGCCGATGAAGGCTACCAGTCTACTGCACCGTCTACCGCCAAAAGGCAGTTAGCAGCTGCTGCTGTGCAGCAATGCAGTCCCACATCTGCCGACACCCAGAGGACATATGGTGACGGTGAGCTCAGCTGAGCGGGCTCCATGTTGTCTGCACAGGTAACTCAGGTAACCCAGGTAAAGAGGCGCGAATCTATTGTCTGCCGTTGCTGTGACGGGGGAGGGAGGGGCCTGACGACATGTACCCAGAACCGCCCGCGACACTGTTTTGCATCATCCGGGCATTGGGATCTCAACCCAGAATTCAAAGGGGCGGCGGAGACTGCGGGAACTGTGGGATAGCTGTGGGATAGCTACCCATAGTGCAATGCTCTGGAAGTCGACGCTAGCCTTGTACTGTGGACGCGGTCCGCCGACTAGAGCACCTAGAGCATTTTATTGTGTGGACACACACAATCGGCTGTATACAACCGATTTCAATAAAACCGGCTTCTATAAATTCGAACTAATTTCGTAGTGTAGACGTACCCTGAGTTAGGTCTGGCTTATATAGTCCCCAGACTCCTTCTACTCACAACAGCCACCAGAAGGAGTAGATCATTAGAGTCAGCTGCTTGGCTTCTATTTTTTTGTTTGTTTTGTTCCCCCATGTGGTTCATACTGGCACATGAGGGAGACTCAGATTCAAGACCCCGTTCCAAATCAGGCACTTGGACCTGGGTCTCACGTCCCAGATCAGGCTTACAACCACTCGGCTATCGAGATAGACTTTCTCTCTCTCTGTCCCAATGAATCCTTTATTATTCATACAAAGTGGAACAGCTCCAACAGGAGAGATTGAGAGACTGAGATGCGCCATAGAATAGAAAATAGGGCAGACATTAGGGCACTCACCTGTCATATTGGCAATATAAATCTATTCCCTGCTCTTAATTAGGCAGAGAAGGGACTTGACTAGGGGTCTCCCACATCCCAGGTGAGTGCCCTGATAGCTGGGATTTGGCTATTTTGGGGTCGCTCTCTCTATGGCTCTGGAGTTTAACCAGAAATTCCACCCTGAACCTGAGAAATGTTTAATCAAAACTGAGACATTCCAACTAAAACATTTCGATTTGGCAAATCCATATTTTTGGGGGAAAATCCATTTTATTAAAAAGCTCCCAGCCTGTTTGAGTGCAGAGAATGGACAGGGCCCACTTTGTGAGCAGCTGTTCAGGATTTTGTTTTAGCCTCATCACTCAATGTGTGGGCCCAGGTGTGACAGGGGCGGGGCAAGAGCTGGTCACTCAGCCCCCTGTCACGCCAGCTCCCATTAAGGGAAGCAAATTGGAGCTGGCTAGAAAAACCTGCACCTAATTGGTGAATGGGAGACAGTTACCCACGCAATTAGCCTGGGGCTATAGAAAAGGCTGGGAGGAAGGAAGCCAAAAGTGGGGGAGGCTAAGGGAGGGGTAGTAGAGATAGTGGAGTGTTCCTAGGTGTAGTCATGAGAACCCAAGCTGTGTATGGCAAAAAGGTGATCGGAACAGAACCTGTAAGTAAATGACACCAGTGGTTACTGAACCTCAGGGTTTCTGAGTGACTCTGTCAGCCCAGCAGGTGCCAAGAGGGATCTGCTATACCAGGTCTTATTTAAACTATTCTAACCCTGCTCTGAAGACAGAATTTATAATCTACCACCTCCGCCCTTCCAATGCTACCCATTGGTTACATTTTTCAAACAAACACGGGCATGACTGGGGCTGCCGCAGTGCAAATAATTATTGTTATTTCCCCCTTATGATTAGAGATCAGCCACACCAGAACCCACCGGATCCCAGTGTCCGTCTTCCCCCCTCCTGCACTCACACGCATACACAACACTGGATAATGGTCAGACTGGCACTAGGGGCACAATTCTGAGATCGGCCATTAATTCCTGGCTCTGCTACAGGCTTCCTGTGTGATTCTGGACAAAGCAAAGATTTCCTCTTTGCCTCAATTCCCTCTTTGTAAAAATTGGGTAATAATCCTTCCTTTCGCCCACCCTCTTCGGTCTTGTTTAATAGACTGTAAGCTCTTGAGGGGGGGAACTCTCCCTTACTATGTGTTTCCAGAGAACCTAGTACAGTGGGGCATTGACCTCTAATTGATAACACAACAACAATAAATTACAGCCCTGACTTATCTCTATAATTGGCTGTAGCCAAAGCCCAGAATCTGAAAATCCTCAAAGGTTGCAGAAGTCGGATCTGAATCTGATTCCAGATCTGAAGTGTGTAAGTCAGATTCATCTCTATGTATAATACCGGATTCTTACCTAATATCCATCTGGACCTTTCAGGGTCTTCCATGAACCATATCCATTGCCCCTGTAATTTATCCTGAGACAGAAAAATGAACAATGTCTGTCTCAAGTTGCAAAAATGTTGCAAAAACAGCACATTTCCAAGTAAATGGAGAAAATGGAAAGTTATGTCCAGGAATCAGAACTGAAGGAAAATAGCTATCCCACCTCCACTGAAGGAAAGAAGTATTGTATCATAGCTACTGGTGGAAGAGAGAGTTCAATCACTCTTCATCCCTAAGGGATCATGTTAGGGCACCAAATACCTTTATATATATATTCATTTCTGTGTCATTTAGAGATCAAGTCTCTGAAGTCACACCTCCAATTACAGTCTCAAGCCAGGCACAGAGGGGCTCATTACAATGCCCTCCTTGGTGCCCTAACATGCTACGTAGATTTGTTTATTTGCCTTTGCTTAGTTTTACGGAAAGCTCTCGCTGTTTTGCTAAGCCACAGGAAGAACTCTCAAGAGCAGTGTAACTGAAAATGAATGGCTCAGTCTTTCTTTCCGTAGGGAGCACTCAGTGAATTCAGTGTCAAAGTTAGGCTTAAAAGAAATCCAGACATGTTAAACTATGGAAAAAGCGCAGTTACAGCAAACAAACAACTGTAACTTTGTTCTGTGTAGATGCCAAGCAATCACCCTACCCTTACAATTAGTGCCTAATAATGCCTTACAATTTACTGCCCCTGATTGGGTCAAACTGATTTTTCATACAGTTTAAGGCCAGAAGAGGTCAATGTGATCATCTAATCTGACCTCCTGCATAACAAAACCTTGCCCAATAATTTATGTATCAAGCCCATAATTATTATTTTTTTTAGCTCTCACACATCTTTTAGCTAGATATCCAGTTGGAAAGACTTCAAGTGACAGACAATCCACCATTAGCAGGAGTGTTGTAAGCAAGACAGGAGAAGTAATTCTTCCACTCTACACAGCTGCAATAAGGCCTCAACTGCAGTATTGTGTCCAGTTCTGGGTGCCACATTTCAGGAAACATGGGAACAAATTGGAGAGAGTCCAGAGAAGAGCAACAAAAATGATTAAAGGTCTAGAAAACATGACCTATGAGGGAAGATTGAAAGAATTAGGTTTGTTTAGTGTGGAAAAGAAAAGACTGAGAGGAGACATAACAGTTTTCAAATACCTAACAGGTTGTTACAAGGAGGAGGGAGAAAAATTATTCTCCTTAACCTCTGATGATAGGACAAGAAGCAATGGGCTTAAATTGCAGCAAGGGAGGTTTAGGTTGGACATTAGGAAAAAATCCTAATCGTCAGGGTGGTTAGGCACTGGAATAAATTGCCTGGGGAGGTTGTGGAATCTCCATCATTGGAGATTGTTCAGAGCAGGTTAGAGAAACACCTGTCAGGGATGTTCTTGATGGTGCTTGGTCCTGCCA
>NC_088794.1:6081133-6164683 GCF_011386835.1 Chrysemys picta bellii
ACTTGAAGTCTTTCCAACTGGATATCTAGCTAAAAGATGTGTGAGAGCTAAAAAAAAATAATAATTATGGGCTTGATACATAAATTATTGGGCAAGGTTTTGTTATGCAGGAGGTCAGATTAGATGATCACATTGACCTCTTCTGGCCTTAAACTGTATGAAAAATCAGTTTGACCCAATCAGGGGCGGTAAATTGTAAGGCACTATTAGGCATTAATTGTAAGGGTAGGGTGATTTCTTGGCATCTACACAGAACAAAGTTACAGTTGTTGTTTGCTGTAACTGCGCTTTTTCCATAGTTTAACATGTCTGGATTTCTTTTAAGCCTAACGTTGACGCTGAATTCACTGAGTGCTCCCTACGGAAAGAAAGTCCATTCCTTTGCAGTTACACTGCTCTTGAGACTTCTTCCTGTGGCTTCGCAAAACAGCGAGAGCTTTCCGTAAAACTAAGCAAAGGCAAATAAACAAATCTACGTAGCATGTTAGGGCACCAAGGAGGGCATTGTAATGAGCCCCTCTGTGCCTGGCTTGAGACTGTAATTGGAGGTGTGACTTCAGAGACTTGATCTCTAAATGACACTGAAATGAGTATATAAAGGTATTTGGTGCCCTAACATGATCCGTTAGGGATAAAGAGTGATTGAACTCTCTCTTCCACCAGTAGCTATGATACAATACTTCTTTCCTTCAGTGGAGGTGGGATAGCTATTTTCCTTCAGTTCAGTTCCTGCAGTTAGAAGGCCTCTCTGTAACCCCTAGAGCTGGGGAAAAGGGGAGCTCAGTCTCTGTGGCCTGGTCAGCCCCCAGCCTCCCCTCTGACGTTTGTGAGCGAGGGGACCAGTTCATATCAACTGTGGTGAATTTTGGGAGGTGGACACATTTGCCCTACACACTGGGCTGAGAACCCACCAACTCATTAAACACAAGGTAACAGATTTGGGGGCCTAGAGGGGAAAGATCCTGCATGCCATTCCCACACCTCCTCCCACCCCTGCCCCTGGACAGCTAGCCCCCTGGCCTGGGGTCAGATTGGAACCAGCTTTCCCCAGAAGGGGAAGGTTCCCCATAGCCTATTCCCAGTATCCCCTTGGCAGAAGCCAGAACCTCCCCATCTCCTGCTTGTAGAAACCCCACTCTGACATGCCCTCCTCACATAGGGTTGCCCGCAATCCCTTATTCAAAGGACATCCCTTATTTTTTCATCTCCTTACAACAAGATCAGGTGTTGCTGAGCATTGCAAAAAGCAACAAGAAATACCCCTGCTGAAGGTAGGTGAGTCCTGCTTATTATTGGTAGTATTATTAAACTACAACTGATTATAATACTGGGAGAAGGGGTGGGGCAGGGTGCTATGAAAACAGTCCCTTATATTTGAAATACAATGTTGGCCTATCCTGACACCGCCCTCCTGCCAGCTCTTGCTAGGACTATCAAAAGCAAGAGAGTTGTAGTCCAAAAGCCAGGCTGTCCAAGGAAACATGTCTTAGGGTGGGGGTGGGGCAGGAACAGAGTTGAATTTTAGCTCTAATACAGAGAGAGTGCTTGATGACTGTGAGAAATCAGCTGGTGAGAGTTAACACAGAAACATTGAGAGAACAGGAGATGTGAACCACAGAAGTGTGAGTGTGTGTGTGGGGGGGAGGGGGTTAATATCCTGAAGTAGGAAGTTCCACAGATTAATTATGTACTCAGGAAAAGAGAAACTTACTCTTTCATATCAACTGCATTCAGCTTCTCCTCCCATCCCCCAAGGGAATGTCTAGGTGAGGTCCTGTGGTCACAACCCCAGTAGATGATCCTCAATCACATGCACACCCTTGTGGGGACAGGGATTTAGGACATTGTACTCTCTAATACCTTCCTTTTAAAGGGTGGGTGTTTACTGGAGTGCCCTTAATATAGGAGAGCCTCTGAGGCGGAGCTAAGCCCTCTAGCCCCACCCACAAATAGCCTGACTCTGCCTCTCTGTATAAAAGACCATGCTCAGGCAGTAGTGGTTTCCTTTAGAGCAAGGGGTGGAGTTTATAAGGAAGGACTGTGTTTATAGGCAGTCTTAAGGAGGAGTGTTGGGTAACTTAAGATAATCCTATATCTATGGGCTTTTGTAGGGAAGGGCTGAGAGTTAGGGCTTCTGTGTTCTGTTCCCAGTTTTGGCTGGGGAGTAGGGTCTGGCTGGGGCAGCGATGTCTGGGAACTAGAATTCCTGGTTTCTGTTTTCTATGAAGAGAGCTTTAAGAAAGGACATTGTCACTCCTAGCAGGGAGATTCAGGCACAGAATGGGTATGAAGCCTGTTTTCACTAATCCCCTAGACCCTCTCAGACCTGGGTATAGAACCCAGGAACCCTGGCTTCCAGTACCCTCTTTCTCTGTCCCATAGACCCTTTCCCAGGTCTGAAGAAGGGCTCTGTAGAGCTGGAAAGCTTATCTCACCAACCAAAGCTGGTCTAATAAAAACTCATTTATCTTGTCTATCCATAGACCCTATGATAGCAATTTCACACAATATCCTGCACAAACCTTACTGAATTATGTGAAAATTTATTGAATTAAATGTATGTATCATTGTGTGCTAGGGATTGTATTTAATTCCATGGGACATGAGGACTGTTGCCCTCCAAAAATTAAGAACAGGTTGAAGAGGCAAATTCACTCAAGTTGTAACACCTCCAGAGAGCTACCACCACCACCTGGAGAGAGGCTTATGTATACTCGTTCAAACTGGATTCTTCAAGGCCCAGTGGACAAAGAAGGGACATTGAGTTAAATAGCCTTAGTTAAAACTGATTCAGAGCCTTATTTCTAGTGCTCCAAACAGACAGGACCTTGTCTCCAAGGGCTGCTTCAATCCTTCCTGGGAAGGTTTGGAAGGACCTGTCCCAGTCTGTTAGTTTGTTCTGAGCAAAAGGTGTTGTGAGCTTGTAACCACAGAAAAAACACTTGGTGAAAAGTTTTGAAGGACAGTTCAGCATCCAGAGCCCTTGTTGGAGCTGGGGTGATCTTTGGTGAGGTTATTAGCATGCATGTAGGTTCTTTTATTGCTTTTAATGTTTTCTCTATAATGCTTTCCCTGTGAGAATGAATTTTCTTGCTTAGACAGAATGGTGTGATAACTTATAACTGTGGCAATTACACTGTTTTCTATCTCTAAGAAGAAAAATAAAGCAGGTTGGCTTAGGCAGTCTGGCTTGCTGGGGAATTCACAGTGTAGGTAAGGAACTGTGGAGCCTCAGAAAACCCCAGTCAAGAGGGAGAGAGATGTGCATCTCCACCCAAGAGAGGCGTCCAGCTGCAGAACTGGAAACCTAAAAGCAGGTGTCCTTGCTGGACCATACAGAGGGGTTACAAGTTCAATGGCCCTAAATGAGACAGACTCCACTCCCCTTGTAATTTCTCTGGAGTTTACTCTTAGGGACTTGCCTTAATCACCACCCCCCCACTTAGGTTTTAGTTCCCATAGGAGTTGTGGGAACCCTCCCCCCTGGAGTAGAAAACAGTAATACATAAACCATTCATATAATGAAATTTAATATAATGGTCCCAAAGATACTGCCCAGGGTTGCAATATCTGTCACACCAGATCTCCTGAGTGTCTTATCTGTTGAACCATGCCACCTCTCTAAAACATTATTTTTAAAACTTGAACACATTAGAGTTTTGATTTTCATGATAAAATTACATAGAGTGGAAGGGAATGCAAAACATGATCAAATTATTCATCAAAGCTGCTGAGAGAACTTTCTTCTCTCTAACATTCTCCCCAGGGCGTCCTTCACCTCCTTGTTCCTCAGGCTGTAGATGAGGGGGTTCAGCATGGGGATCACCATCGTGTAGAACACAGAGATCACCTGGTCCTGCTCCAGTGAGGAGGTGGAACTGGGTCGTAAGTAGGTAAAGAACGTCGTCCCATAGAATATAGCCACAGCTGTCAGGTGGGAGGAACAGGTGGAGAAGGCTTTGCGCCTGCCCTCAGAGGAGCGGATCCTGAGTATGGCAGCGGTAATATACAGATAAGAGAAGAGGATGATCAGTATGGTAGTCAATTGTATGGAACCAGCAAAGATAGAAAGCAGCATTTCATTGGTGTGAGTGTCGGTGCAGGAGAGCCGCATGAGCGGAAGGACATCACAAAAGTAGTGATCGATTACATTGGGCCCACAGAAGGACAGCTGAAAGGTGCAGCTGGTAAACATGGTTGCATTTGCAACCCCAGCCATGTAGGAGCTAGCCAAGAGCCAGATGCAGGACCTCTTGGATATGATGAGCCTATAGAGGAGTGGATTACAGATGGCCACATAACGGTCATAGGCCATCACCGCAAGGAGGAAAGACTCAGAGGTGACAAAGACAAAAAAAAAATACAGCTGTGTAGCACATCCAGCGTAAGAAATGGCCTTACTCTCCCTTGAGAAGTTCACCAGCACCCTGGGGGTGATGGATGAGGAATAGCCAAGGTCAACAAGTGACAAGTTGCTGAGCCAGAGATACATGGGGGTGTGAAATCGGGAGTCCCTCCAGATTAGGCCAATCATCCCCAAATTCCCCAGCAAGGTGAGAACATAGATCACCAGAAATAGGAGGAAGAGAACAACCTGCCGTTCTGGATGGTCAGTGAATCCTGCAAGGATGAATTCAGTCACGGTGGTGTCATTTCCCTGGGTCATTGCTTCACACAGGCTTTGAGGACAGACATGCACAGGGGGAATTTCTGTATAAATAAAAAAGTGTGAGGCCCCAGAATTCTGCATGACCAATGACAGCATTTTTGTCCATTTGAGACCCTTGTTCACTGAAAGTAAGAATATTTTTACCCATGTGTGCGTATCTCATTCTTTCTCTTTCAATGTGGACAATCTGTAAAGAGCAACTATTGGCAAAAAACTGTAGCATAGTGCTGACTTGATTGCCAGAGGGTGACGTTCACTGTTGGCTCAGTTGAAAAACCTTTCCCCCCACAGCAGAAATCAAGGGAGTTTACATTAGAGGTGGGTGATTTTTTTTTTTTTTTGGTTTGGTTTGGTGGCTGACCTGAAAAATCCCAAAATAACAGCAACTTGTTCCCTCCTCCCCCCCAAAAAAATCATTTACTTGTCAGGTTTTTACCCTTTGCTCCCTTGGAATCTGTGGAACTCCTTGCTTGAGGAGGTTGTGAAGGCTAGGACTGTAACAGGGTTTAAAAGAGAACTAGATAAATTCATGGAGGTTATGTCCATTAATGGCTATTAGCCAGGATGGGTAAGGAATGGTGTCCCTAGCCTCTGTTTGTCAGAGGGTGGAGATGGATAGCAGGAGAGAGATCACTTGATCATTACCTGTTAGGTTCACTTCCTCTGGGGCACCTGGCATTGGCCACTGTCAACAGACAGGGTACTGGGCTGGATGGACATTTAGTCTGACCCAGTATGGCCATTCTTATGTTCTTTTTTTTAAAAGTTACATCTAACACTTTTTTTTAAAATAAAACGGCATTTCCAAACAAAACCTTGAAACACATTGTTTCAAAAATGTCAAAATGAAATATTTCACCTTTTTATTTTTTTCCTCCCTGAAACTATTTGCTGAATTTGACACAAGTCTGCCAGCAGCTTCGGGTGATGCAAAACTGCATTTTTGGGTGAATAAATTATTCAGAACAATGGGAAAGGTACACAGTTTGCCTGATCACCAGGTAAGGGTGACCAGATGTAGGCGAGGTTGTTAATTTGTCTTGCTAAGGTCAGATGCTCTGACCCTAGAGTAAGCAGGGGATTAGAATCTACTCAGGTATTTTAATCACAAAAGAGATTAAAGACCAACTTATTTTAAACGTTAAATTCTCCTGTGATACTTTCCAGGAGTATCAAGGGCTGTGAGGTGCCTCAGCACCACCTACCCTTAGCATGAGGAAGTCTTGTCTGCACTGGCTCTAGACCTGAATTCACTGCCTTCCAGGCCTCGCTTTCTCTGTGCAGGTTACCCATAGGCAAACACTAACCTCCCAAATCTTCTGAGTGTCCCTCTGGTGTACTCAGCCCTTGTTCCACTGAACACGCAAAGAGCTCTCAGCCTCGCTACTCCCAAAGAAATTGTACACAGCTGCTTGCAAGACACTCCTTAGGATCACCACACTACTTAACACACAGCACTTCAATTTATTCTTGTTTTCTATATATTTATTATCAAAGAACAGAGATTCAAGTGATAGAAAGTAAGATAATTGGAACCAGTTACTTATAAAACAAAATCATAACATGCTTCCTAGAGCCTAAACTTAAGTAACAAGGCACAACAATGTCAAAAGACAGGCCTTGGAGCTTGAATCCATAACTTTGCTAGACACTAAACATCATGGTTTTAATAAAGACTCTGGATTTATGGGTTATTACACTGATCTGTAATCCACTAATCCCGGTTTTGTACTTTTTGCAGAGGTGTTAACAAGCCACTTCACCTTGAATGGTCTCTTACAATATATGTTAACTCCTTATGCTAAACAAGCTGTTCCACCTTGTGTTTAGCTGTGACACTCTAAGTTGCTTTCCTAGATCTGAAGAAGAACTCAAAAGCTTGTCTCTTTCACCAACAGAAGTTGGTCCAATAAAAGACGTTATCTCACCTGCCTTGTCTCTCAAGGTGTTCCCCCTATTACCCAGAAGATAGCTTAGCCCAGCATTTTCAACCAGTTTGGCTGAGATCCCTTCTCCTAAAACCAAGCCCGCTAGCAGCTTGTCCTCAAAGTTGAAGGAATAATTGGGGGTTAATCTGCATCCCAGAAGTGGTTTCAAAGATTCTTACCCTTACACAGGTTACCCCTGTTGTTGTTTTTTCCTGCAGCTTCCGTCATCTATTGATTAGCCTTTTGCTCAGACTGCAAATAGTGTCCATACTGTAATTAATTTGCACATGCCCAGTTACAGTGAGATAAGCATCTCTTCCTCTCTGACTGTCAGGAATACGTGGATTACTTTTTGGTGACCTGTGTTAACTCACAAACCTAGAGACCCTATTTTTTTTGGTATACAAACATAAGTCTTCACATATTTTACATACATACGTACAACTCGCAATGATTACGATGACCAGTGGGGCACAGGCTTTCATTAGAGAGCTTACATGATAAAATCTGGTGGACTAGTGTGTTGATATCAGACCCAGAGGTTTCCTTGTGTATCTATGTGCCCTCTGCTAGTTGGTATCAAGAGATTTTTAGGTCACATTTCCCTCTTGGCCAAGTCTAGTAACTTCAGAATAAGTCCTTTGGAAGCTGATTTCTGTGACCCTTACGCTCCCCGTATTGTGTTGCCAGGGCTAACGCTGTTGCTTTGCTGTGAATGATCCTTGTGGTCAATTCTGGTGCTTCCTCCTGGAAATCTCATAGGAATTATTAATCTCTACCCAATGAAGGGCCATTGCAGACCCAGTAAAGCTCAGAAGATGAACTGGGATTTATACACTACCCATTGGGATCCCATGAGGAGGCCTCTTACAAGGGGGCGAGAGGAGAAAGGACTCAGAGTTCGGGAGGACAGTTAATACCGACAGCACATGAAATGAATCAAAAACATTTTGCTGTTATCTGCAGCACCATCGCTCTCCCCAGACACAGCCCAGGCTCAGGGTACAGCCTAGCAACACAACAATTCACCTGCTGTGTGCTGCTGGTGGGTCCTTGCCCAGGGCTGCTCCTTAGATTCTGGATGTAGCAGCTTCAGCTGAAGGGGCCGTTTCCTACATAAGTAGCTCTCCGATCAGTTAGGAAGTTTTAGGTCAAAATTATACCTTCGAACTGATTTTCCAGTGGATCATTAGATTTTTCTTGCTGCTCACAATAGGTTTTAACTCTCTTTTTCCCCCACTAGTGCTACACAGACAAAGCAAACCTACCTGCGCAAGGATTAATAATTTGTGATGACTCCAAGAGATTCCTCTCTAGAGGAAGGGAAGGGGGCTGATTTATATTCTCTTACAGGCCATTGGGACCTTAAATTTCTCCAAGTTCGGATTGTCGGATAAACAAAGGAGATTCAGCTATCTTCATGTTGCTGGGGCCAAGTATATTCGTGGAGAAGTGATTTGTATAACACTGTGCGAGGCCACCGTGGGGTATGTCAATAATTGGTCCCAGCGTGTCCATAGAGCACTGGGAATGGAATATGGAGATTTTTCAGTGCTAGGTGTTGGGCAGATTGGATGACTCAAGAGATTGGGAATTATCTAAAGGTTCAGGGCTACACTGTGCTTTGATCACCCGCTCTGTGTAAGGGGCAGTGCTTAACTATTCCACCCCAGGAGGAGGTCAGGGATTGAATTGTGACTCGGGTGCCACAGCAGATCGCTACCCTCATCTATGCTGGTTCATTGAGACACTGAGCTCTGCAAACTTTCTACCCACCCGTGTGTCAGCTGTGCAGCCTCCACTTTCCCCATAGTGTCCCCTACGTAGAGTTAAGTTTGTGGGGTCCTACTCCTCCTTATCTGTGAATGCCCCCATAGAGCCAGGCCAGGCTCTGGCTCTCAGAATGTATGTCTGTTTCATTTAAGCATCCAAAGCTTTTCCGTGAACCTCTGGAATCTATAACACTGGGCTGGCAATGAGCAAAACGTGGGTGGCAAACGCCCACTTTCTCATGAGAGTCCCAGCACCTCTACTCCTGGTCTCAGTTGGACACAGACAACACTAAGGCCAGGTCTACACTGGCAATTGAAAGACAAAACTTCTGTCGTTCGCAGGTACTTAGCAGGTACCCTCCCCTGAAAGACAAAAGTTTGCCGCGAGAAGTGCCTGTGTGAACCATCGCATTGTCGGCAGGAGTGCTCTCCTGTCAACAATGCAAACCCCACTCGTTGGGGGTAGAAGAATTTTGTTGGCAAAAGCGCCGACCAACAGCGTTCACACCACCCAACTTTTAGCAACCCGGCCATGTCACTAAAAGCCATGTAATGTAGACATAGCCTAAGGCATAAAAATATATGTGAGTGTTTCAGAATCTTAAACCAATTCATGTCTGAATGTGGGACTTGAAGAGCTGGGGTGTATGGGGGGATAAATAGTTTGTTCTGGATGGCGGGGGGGTTGGAACAAGTTCATTCATATTCATAGGGAATATATATTTAACATAGACATAGAGGAACCAAATATCGAAATGACTTTTATGTTAGATTAAGGAAAACAGAACAAGAAAGAACAAATGTAAGTCCTCAGGCAAAAGCACAGTGTGTGCATGTCTGTATCCTCAGTCACGTGATGCATCACCTCTGCCTTACAAAATAGCCGCTGCCTCTGCAGACAGCAGATTTCTTGATAACGGGATCGTCAGGCGAGGGAACGAGGGGGAGTTCATCTCTCACTCTTCGGCATCAGTGCCCAGGCTGCCTACCAGGGTCTCAGCCGGAGCCAGTTATCACTCTGTGGTTTCTTGGGTGGATGGGGTGGGGATATAAATACCTGAACATTAGGAATTTCTGGGATTATCAAAGAAGCTTGAAGGTATCTAAGTCTCATAGCTGAGCACAACTGAGACCAGCAACTCAACTTTCAAGAAAACATCTTCCCCGGGAAGAGTGTGTGTGTGGGTGGGGTGGGACGACTTAACCTTTATAGATTCTGCATGGGGGCTTTGGTGAGGGCTAGCAGACCTAGTGGTCAGGCTGCTGCCAAACCATCTCTGAGTTTTGGGATGGGTTTTCTGGGCAGCCTGGAGGCCCAGCAGCCAAGTTACAGTTCATCACCTCCCCCCCCAACTGTAGATCCCTCTGAGGCCTCTGGGGTGGATGGAGGAGATGGAAAGGGGAGAGGGATCCAGGCTCTAGGTAGACTTTAAGTTGTCATGGGATAAGAGGGAAGATCCTTTCATGGATTGAGAATTGGTTAAAAGATAGGGAACAAAGGGTATGAATAAATGGTGAATTTTCAGAATGGAGAGGAGTAACGAGTGGCGTTCCCCAAGGGTCAGTCCTAGGACCAATCCTATTCAACTTATTCATAAATGATCTGGAAAAAGGAGCAGTTTGCAGATGATACTAAACCGCTCAAGATAGTTAAGACCAAAGCAGACTGTGAAGAACTTCAAAAAGATCTCACAAAACTAAGTGATTGGGCAACAAATTGGCATATGAAATTTAATGTGGATGAATGTAAAGTAATGCACATTGCAAAAAATAACCCCAACTATACACACAATATGATGGGGGCTAATTTAGCTACAACTAATCAGGAAAGAGATCTTGGAGTCACTGTGGATAGTTCTCTGAAGACGTCCATGCAATGTGCAGCAGCAGTCAAAAAAGCAAACAGGATGTTAGGAATCTTTCAAAAAAGGATAGAGAATAAGACGGAGTATATTTTATTGCCCTTATACAAATCCATGGTACCCACATCTTGAATACTGAGTACAGATGTGGTCTCCTCATCTCAAAAAAGATATACTGGCATTAGAAAAGGTTCAGAGAAGGGCAACTAAAATGATTAGGGGTTTGGAACGGGTCCCATGTGAGGAGAGATTAAAGAGGCTAGGACTTTTCAGCTTGGAAAAGAAGAGACTAAGGGGGGATATGATAGAGGTATATAAAATCATGAGTGGTGTGGAGAAAGTGAAAATAAGGAAACGTTATTTTCTTGTTCCAATAATATAAGAACTAGGGGCCACCAAATGAAATTAATGGGCAGCAAGTTTAAAACAAAAGGAAGTTCTTCTTCACACAGCACACAATCAACCTGCAGAACTCCTTGCCTGAGGAGGCTGTGAAGGCTAGGACTATAACAGGGTTTAAGAGAGAACTGGATAAATGCATGGAGGTAAAGTCCATTAATGGCTATTAGCCAGGATGGGTAAGGGATGGTGTCCCTAGCTTCCCTTTGTCAGAGGGTGGACATGGATGCTTAGCTGGCAGACTGAGTGAGAAAATCCCTAGATGGGAGCTGAAATGGTTCAAAGAGAAAGCACTTCTGGAAAAGTCATTTTGTCAGGGTGAGATGTTCAGAAGTGCCTAAGAGAATAACCAGTACAAGTTCCGGGGAAAGTATTATCTGCATTTTACATAGTGAGGAAGTGAGGCATAGACGGTAGTGCTCAATTTTTTTTTTAAAAGAGCTTTAACGTTGAGTGCCCATATTTAAACACCTGGGCTGACATCATAAGTGCCTGAGTGACATTTTCAGCCATTTTCAATGTGGCTGTATCTCTCAAGAGTCTAAAACCAGAGCCCTGCGTGGATACAAAATTTGTAACCGCATCCAATCTGCAATCCACAAAAAATGATCTGTGGATTTAAAGTGAATATCCACAGATTTGCAGGGCTCTAGATACAAAGTTTGTGTCTGCATCTGGTCCCCGATCCACAGAAATGGTCCACAGTTATAAAACAGATATCTGTGGATTTGCAGGGCTCTAATTTAAGGAACCAGATATGAATCTATTTTCCAATATGTGTCACTTTTTGCACCTTCTGAGGTGAGTTACCCCATGAGCATCTGATCAGGATTTGGGGGATGGGAGGGGAGGAATGGGCCAGTTCTCTTTGAAACAAAGAAAAGGGGAAGAAAGAAAACACCCCGAAGTTGGAGCAATAACTGGACACAACCCATCTTTGTGTGGTTATCCCTAGGGGACGTGAAGTTTTAATGATCCCATCTGTGTCTGCCCTGAACTGCAGAACTCTGGGGCTCTCCAAGGATTCCATCCCCAAATGGCACTGAAAAACATCTATAAACATGGCTTCCAAACACAATCCGCTTTGCAGTCAAGAGTAACAGACGTCTCCCTCCTGCAGGTAGGTTTAATTGCTCTGGTTTTGATGAAAGTGGAATAAATATTCTCTTTTGGTTCTGGCAATTTGAACTAATTCTGATTCAGAGCCAAATCTCATGGAGATCAGATTTATTGACTCCAGAGGTCCTGACTTTTCTAAGAAGGCTGCATCCTCAGCTGGTGTCAGTTGCCTAACTCCACTAAAGCCAATTTTCCATTTACATGTGCTGACGATCTGGCTCGTTAGAGCAGCTCTGCTCTAGAAAAGGTTGAGACTCACTTTCCATTGGCTCTAAAATCCACAGCCTTACTCAGACTGTCTTGAAATCAGCTGATCCTCATGGAGGTCCAAGTTAGGGTTAATGGACTAAATTTGGAGTCATGTGTGCACGGGAACAGCCCCTTGAAAAGTCACGGGATATCAGAATTGTACAGTTCTCATCATGTTATTTTGTGAACGCCCTGGGCACACTAGGGCTCTGGTTCTCCCCAGACTGTTCTCACCTTCTCGGGGTTGATCCCAGCTAGTGTCTGGCACCCACTGCCCCTCTGAGGGAAGGAGCATTTCAAACATTATTCAAGGTAAACTTGCATGTGCAGGGGGAGGGCTGAAAGGGTTTCCAGGCAGCCTGGCCTCAGAACAACCAGATGGCTCAAGATGACTGGATCCCAGGGCCCACCTTGCTCAGTGATTTTTGAATCCTGGCTTTGGCAGATTTCTAAACATGTGTATTGTCTACGTATGACAAGGAGGAAGGTGGAGAGGAGAGCTGAATTGCACGTGTGTGTGTGTGTGTGTGAGGTGGGAGGGAAACCTTGGAGCAGCCAGGTCTTTTGGGGGATGGTCACAGCAATGGATGTGGTGGAGGGTTGGGCATCAGAGCAGTGATAGAGGAATGTGTGTGGGGAGTGGTATCCACTGTCCAAACATTAGGGCTTTGAAAACCGAGTTCAATAACTAGAGCTCTGAAGAAGAACTGGCTTTTGAACAATGTAGGGTTTTCATTTTCCTGTGATCCCTTAATGTATAAGGGAAGCACTGGAACGGGTTACCTCGGGAGGTGGTGGAATCTCCTTCCTTAGAGGTTTTTAAGGCCAGGCTTGAAGAAGCCGTGGCTGGAATGATTTAGTTGGGGATTGGTCCTGCTTTGAGCAGGGGGTTGGACCAGATATTCTTTGATTCCGATTCATTCCCTCAAGAAACTGCTACTAAGCCAGGAGAGGGGTACCTGTGTGTGGATTGCTAGGAGAGAGAGTCACATACATCCAGGTGGAAGGGAGGTGCCTATCTGCGAGGCAGGGGCAGTGCTTAGCAAATCAGTGGGTCCCATTGGCAAGCTTAGGGGACTCCTCACCTGGCATCAGGCGGGCTGTTGTGGAATGCATTTGAAGGTGCCGATCTGTCCCCATTCATTCTACAGGGAGATTGTGGAAGCCCCTTCACTGGAGGTTTTCAAAAGGAGGCTAGAGAGCCAGATGGATGGTTTAGGTACAACAAATCCTGCCACTTGGTAGGTGGTGAGACTCGATGACCCTTGCGGTCCCTTCGACCGCTATGGTTCTGTGATTCTACAGGGAGGTACCTAACTCGGCTTTCTGGACTGCAGTGCTGTGCTTGGTTTTGTTTAGGTACCTAAAAGGTAGATGTCATGATGCTCGGAGCTGCACTGCCTGAGTCCCTTAAACACAGCGGGCCAGATGATCATCCCCACAGACATGCCGAATAGAATCATATCCCACCATTGCTCCCGTTGATGTGAATAGCACCACCGCCCGGCTGGGGTAAGTTTGCTGCCCAAGTGAGAAAAGGTATCGGATCGGGTGCTCGGAGTGAAGGAACTTTTTTTGGTTTCTTCTTCAGAAAGGCCGGGCTGTAAACCTGGGCTTGTGATAAACATGGCCGTGCAGCTTTAATAGCTGAGTCACCGTGGTAATGTGAGGCGTGGGACCGGAGAAAGAGGGTCAGTTTTCTGGAGGGACCTACTTCATTGTGACGTCAGGAGCTCAGGAGTGCGAACAGGGGTCAGGCTCCTTGTGCACAAATTCTAGAGGTTTTGCATAGAACGTTGGGTAGCCTCAAGCTGCTGAATAAAGGTCTCTTTCCTGCCACTCCCTGCTTGCCCACATCCCTTATTGCTAATGAAACAACTAGCCTGGCTCCATAACAGAAAGTGCAAAAGCACCCATGCCTCAGAGACGTTCACACACCAAGTAGTACTTTGCCATGCAAAAAGTCTCATTGCTCCTTGGTCGCAGTAACTGATGTGGGTGATTGGATCAGAATCTGACCCTGGAAACGACATTGTGCAGGTGGGTGCGTTGTCAGCAGCAAAGATTGAACTTGTCCCTGTGGCTTCAAGAGCACGAGCCACCACTCCCTGAGCTAGAAAACCTAGCTTGAAGCCAGTGCTGGACTCTGAACGCTCTATGCAGTTCAGGGAGTAGAGGGAAACAGATCTTCATGGTGGGTTGGAGGCTTCTGGAATCCGGAGACTCCACTGCCTAGAGTTTATGCTTTGTTGAAAGCGACAGAGTTTGAGGTGTTTGTATACAGCCCTTGTCAGGGTTCCCTCCCCACTCTGAACTCTGGGGAAGAGATGTGGGGACCCGCATGAAAGGCCCCCTAAGCTTATTTCTATTAGCTTTGGTTCAAAAACTTCCCCAAGGCACAAATTCTTCCTTGTCCTTGAACGTTATCCTTGCCACCACCAAGTGAGCTAGAAAAAGATTCAGGAAAAGGACCACTTAGAGTTCCTCTTTCCCCAAAATATCCCCCCAAGTGCCTTCACCACCTTTCCTGGGGAGGCTTGAGAATAATATACCAACCAAATAGATAAACATGTTGAGCACAGGCCAGACCCTTGGGTTTCTAAAAACCAATCAGATTCCTAAAATCAGAACTTTATTATAAAGAAAAAAGGTAAAAGAAGCACCTCTGTAAAATCAGGATTGAAGGTAATTTTACAGGGTAATAAGACTTAAAACACAGAGGATTCCCCTCTAGGCAAAACTTCAAAGTTACAAAAAAAAAGGAATAAACCTCCTTCTTAGCATAGGGAAAATTCACAAGCTAAAACAGAAGATAAGGTAATGCATTTCCTTGCTATTGCTTACAGTTTTTGTAATCTTGGATGCTTATTTCAGGTAGGGTTTTAGGAGATGGTTTTTCCAGCCCTGGTCGCTCTCTGTCCAAGAGAGAACAACAAAGAGACCACCAACAAAACTTCCCCCCTACCGATTTGAAAGGATCTCTTTCCCTTATTGGCCCTTTGGGTCAGGTACCAACCAGGTTATTTGAGCTTATTAACCCCTTACAGGTAAAGGAGGGATTTTATGCTACCCTTAGCTGTATGTTTCTGACAGCCCTCATTTGTCTCCTCTTTCAGTGTACTCCTCACTTTCTCACCCGCAGTGGAGAGTGCATCTAGGATAAATGGCGGAGAGGAATTACACAGCAGTGACTGAGTTCGTCTTGTTGGGATTCACTCAAAACCCGAAGGTCCAGGTCATCCTCCTTGTGATGTTTCTGCTGATCTACATGCTGATACTAGTGGGGAACCTCACCTTGGTCACCTTAATCAGAACTGACTCCCAGCTTCACACCCCCATGTACTTTTTCATCAGCAACCTGGCCCTCTTAGATGTTGGTTGCACCACCACTATCACTTCCAGCATACTGGTTACTTTAGTATCAGCAAGAAAAGTCATTTTGTTCACTGGATGTGCTCTGCAATTCTTCTTCCTATGCATCACATTGTCCTGTGAATGTTACCTCTTGGGTGCCATGGCATATGATCGCTTCATAGCCATCTGCAACCCATTGCTCTACACTGTCATCATGTCCAAGGAGTTTTGCATGCTGTTGGTGCTGGGGTCGTACCTAGTGAGCTGCATGAATGCAATTGTTCAAACTATATTTATATTCCGTTTGTCCTTCTGCGACTCAAATGTCATCAACCATTTCTTCTGTGACGTGTCCCCCCTCCTGAAACTGTCCTGCTCTGACACCCGTATCACAGAGATTGTTCATTTCACCTGTGCCACTGTGGTGGTAACACCTACTATCTTGATCATCCTTATCTCCTACATATACATTGTGGTCGCTATCGTAAGGATCAATTCTGCCCTGGGCCAACGCAAAGCTTTCTCCACCTGCGCCTCCCACCTGACGGCTGTCACCATCTTCTATGGAACGGGCTCTTTCATGTATTTACGGCCCAGTTCAAAGTACCTCATGGATCAGGACAAAATCATTTCTTTGTTTTATACCCTGGTGATCCCCATGTTGAACCCCCTGATCTATAGCCTGAGGAACATGGAGGTGAAAAAGGCCTTTACGAGGATGTTAGACCGGAAGATTTTTTCTCAGTGAATTTAAATGTTGGGAATGGGTTTTTAATGGTAAACGGGAGTGAAAGGGCGGAGTGAATTCTTTACATCATTTTCTTGTTTTTTTGTGGCTAACCAACCCTGTGCATCTTGCACCAAAAAGAACTAGGGGGCAGGTTTTCCAAGGAGATCTGCACCAAACAACTATGATTTAGCATCTCATGAAGTATCCAGCTTCTCAGAGCTGCACAACTCCCAGTTAGGAACCATTTTATGCCAAGGCTGCATTTCCATCCTCAAGTGTAGGGCAGGCTGGTCTCATGGTTCAGGCACTGGCTGAAGACATAGAAAACCTGGGTTCAATTTGTTGGTCCACAATGGGCTTCCTGTGTGACCTTGGGCAAGTCACTTAGCCTCTGTGTGCCTCAGTTCTCCATCCTTACAAAGGAGATAGTGGCACTGCCCAATCTCCTGGAGTGCTGAAAGGGGAGCAATGTTGAAGAAAAAAAGACAGTCAAGTGCTTGGAGAGCTACTGATGTAAGCAATAGGCCGGGGTCGGCAACCTGCGGCACGCATGCCAAAGGTGGCATGCATGCCAATTTTTACTGGCACACTGCTGCCAGCCAGGGTCCCGGCCAGCAGCCCCGCTCATCCTGCTGCTGGCATGAGTGAACGGAACCCCCGGTCGGCAGTGGCTGAGAGTGGCCGGTGGCCGGGACCCTGGCTGGCAGGAGCCGTCGCATGGAACCCCAGACCGGCAGCGGGCTGAGCCGCTCTGCCTGCCACTGGTCTGGGGTTCTGTCCACCGGCTCTGCTCAGCCTGCTGCCGGTCTGGGGTTCCAGCTGCCCAGCTCCTGCCAGCAGGGTCTGGGTTTACGGTCCTGCTCAGCCCTCCTGCCGGCCTGGGGTACCGGCAGCCAGCCCTGGGCTCTGCTCCTGGCCTGGTCCCAGCGCTCTGCAGCCCTTATCAAAAGTTACACTACAATTAGCTTAAAAACTTTGTATATTACAGGAATCGTTAAAACATGTGTAATGTTAATAAATAGGTTTGATGAAACAAAGTAATTGTACTTATGTGTCTGTGATTAATTTGTGTTTTCTATGATTTACCTTCTAAAAAAATCTCGCATGACTTGCACCCCCAGAAAGGGCCAGGGGGTGCGGGCACACCAGGTTAAGAACCACTGCACTAAACTGATAAGATCTGCATTTCAATTTAATTTTAAATGGAGCTTCTTAAACATTTTAAAAACCTTGTTTACTTTACATACAGCAATAGTTTAGTTATATAAAATACACTTAGAGAGAGAGACCTTCTAAAAACGCTAAAATGCATTACCAGCACGCAAAACCTTAAATTAGAGTGAATAAATGAAGACTCAGCACATCACTTCTGAAAGGCTGCTGACCCCTGCAATAGGCATTATTATTATTAATTTATTTATTTAATTGTTTTATTTATTAATTAAGTGTTTTTAAAGCATGAGCTGGGCCCTCTAATAATGACAGTGACTGAAAAATCATTTATATTTCATAATAATAATGTGTGTGTGCTTATTATTTGCCTTCTAGTTTTTGAATATTTGAGTTATTCAAACCAGTGAATATTTGGGTGAACTCTGGTCATGTTCAGAAGATTTCATTACAGGGTCTTACCTAGAGTTAAGGGCATGCCCCAATGAGCCACTTTGGGCCATTTCATCTCTGCCTTATACAATACTAGTCCACTTATTTCGTAAAACCTTCTACTTACTCACCAACAGCCCTTTCTGTTTCATCGAAGGCCACATATAATTTACATCTGATAGTTGCCTGCTCGTCTATGATAAAAGCTTTGTATGGGTTTGTTCTTCTCAGATTTCTAAGGATCACCTGACAAAATTACATACAAACAAAGCATCATCATTAGAAGTAAGTTACGCCTACTGAGAGTTTGGTCCCATACATACGTCATGACAAAAATGACAAACACAAGCATGGTGTTGAGACTATTGCATTAACTTGATAAATGTTATCTGCAGGGCCGGTGCAACCCATTAGGTGACCTAGGCTGTCGCCTAGGACGCTAACATTTGGGGGGTCCCTGGATGATCGAGATACAAAAGGAGCACTTAAAGACAATAAAGTCATTGTGGAGAAAGTAAATGAATTCTTTGCTTCAGTCTTCACAGCTGAGGATGTTAGGGAGATTCCCAAACCTGAGCCATCCTTTCTAGGTGACAAATCTGAGGAACTATCACATATTGAAGTGTCACTAGAGGTGGTCTTGGAATTAATTGATAAACTTAACAGTAACAAGCCACTGAGACCAGATGGCATTCACCCAAGAGTTCTGAAAGAACTCAAATGTGAAATTGCAGAACTATTAACTATGGTTTGTAACCTCTCCTTTAAATCGGCTTCTGTACGCAGTGTCTGGAAGATAGCTAATGTAATGCTAACATTTAAAAAGGGCTCTAGAGGTGATCCCAGCAATTACAGACCAGTAAGTCTAATATCAGTACCGAGCAAATTAGTTGAAACAATAGTAGAGAATAAAATTGTCAGACACATAGAAGAAGATAAATTGTTGGGCAAAAGTCAACATGGTTTCTGTAAAGGGAAATCATGTCTTACTAATCTATTACAGTTCTTTGAAGGGGTCAACAAACAAGTGGACAAGGGGAATCCAGTGGACATAGATTTCCAGAAAGCCCTTGACAAGGTCCCTCACCAAAGGCTCTTACATAAAGTAACTTGTCATGGGATAAGAGGGAAGGTCCTTTCATGGATTGAGAACTGGTTAAAAGACAGGGAACAAAGGGTAGGAATCAATGGTAAATTTTCAGAATGGAGAAGGGAAACTAGTGGTGTTCCCCACGGGTCAGTCCTAGGACCAATCCTATTCATATTATTCATAAATGATCTGGAGAAAGGGGTAAACAGTGAGGTGGCAAAGTTTGCAGATGATACTAAATTGCTCAAGATAGTGAAGACCAAAGCAGACTGTGAAGAATTTCAAAAAGATTGGGCAACAAATTGGCAAATGAAATATAATGTGGATAAATGTAAAGTAATGCACATTGGAAAAATAACCCCAACTATACATACAATATGATGGGGGCGAATTTAGCTACAACAAGTCAGGAAAGAGATCTTGGAGTCATCGTGGATAGTTCTCGGAAGACGTCCACGCAGTGTGCAGCAGCAGTCCAAAAAACAAGTAGGATGTTAGGAATCATTAAAAAATAGAGAGACAATAAGATGGAGAATGTTATTGCCGTTATATAAATCCATGGTACGCCCACATCTTGAATACTGTGAACAGATGTGGTCTCCTTATCTCAAAAAAGATATACTGGCATTAGAAAAGGTTCAGAGAAGGGCAACTACAATGATTAGGGGTTTGGCACGGGTCCCATATGAGGAGAGATTAAAGAGGCTAGGACTTTTCAGCTTGGAAAAGAAGAGACTAAGGGGGGATATGATAGAGCTATATAAAATCATGAGTGGTGTGGAGAAAGTGAATAAGGAAAAGTTATTTACTTGTTCCCATAATAGAAGAACTAGAGGTCACCAAATGAAATTAATGGGCAGCAGGTATAAAACAAATAAAAGGAAGTTCTTCTTCACACAGCGCACAGTCAACTACTGGAAGTCCTTGCCTAAGGAGATTGTGAAGGCTAGGACTATAAAATGGTTTAAAAGAGAACTAGATAAATTCATGGAGTTTAGGTCCATTAATGGCTGTTAGCCAGGATGGGTAAGGAATGGTGTCCCTAGCCTCTGTTTGTCAGAGGGTGGAGACGGATGGCAGGAGAGAGATCACTTGATCCTTACCTGTTAGGTTCACTCCCTCTGGGGCACCGGCATTGGCAACTGTCGGTAGACAGGATACTGGGCTGGATGGACCTTTGTTCTGACCCAGTATGGCCGTTCTTATGTTCTTAAGGTAATGCTGCATTTGTGATGACATCAGGTACATGAATCTGATAGCAAGATTGAAGCCTGAACAATTTTAAGGGGATTAACTGGCAGTCTGCGAGAGAAAATTCCTAGATGGGAGCTGAAATGGTTCAAAGAGAAAGCACTTCTGGAAAAGCCATTTTGTCAGGGTGAGATATTCAGAAGTGCCTAAGGGAATGACCAATACAAGTTCCGGGGAAAGTATTATTTGCATTTTACATAGTGAGGAAGTGAGGCATAGACGGTAGTGCTCAAATTTTTTTTTAAAAGAGCTTTAACGTTGAGTGCCCATATTTAAACACCTGGGCTGACGTCATAAGTGCCTGAGTGACATTTTCAGCACTTTTCAATGTGGCTGTACCTCTCAAGAGTCTAAAACCAGAGCCCTGCGTGGATACAAAATTTGTAACCGCATCCGATCTGCAATCCGCAAAAATGATCCGCGGCTATAAAGTGAATATCCACAGATTTACAGGGCTCCAGATACAAAGTTTGTGTCTGCATCCAGTCCACGATTCACAGAAATGGTCCGCAGATATAAAACAGATATCTGTGGATTTGCAGGGCTCTAATTAAAGGAACCAGATACGAATCTATTTTCCAATATGTGTCACTTTTTGCACCTTCTGAGGTGAGTTACCCCATGAGCATCTGATCAGGATTTGGGGGATGGGAGGGGAGGAATGGGCCAGTTCTCTTTGAAACAAAGAAAAGGGGAAGAAAGAAAACACCCCAAAGTTGGAGCAATAACTGGACACAACACATCTTTGTGTGGTTATCCCTAGGGGACGTGAAGGTTTTAATGATCCCATCTGTGTCTGCCCTGAACTGCAGAACTCTGGGGCTCTCCAAGGATTCCATCCCCAAATGGCACTGAAAAACGTCTATAAACATGGCTTCCAAACACAATCCGCTTTGCAGTCAAGAATAACAGACGTCTCCCTCCTGCAGGTAGGTTTAATTGCTCTGGTTCTGATGAAAGTGGAATAAATATTCTCTTTTGGTTCTGGCAATTTGAATTAATTCTGATTCAGAGCCAAATCTCATGGAGATCAGATTATTGACTCCAGAGGTCCTGACTTTTTTAAGAAGGCTGCATCCTCAGCTGTTGTCAGTTGCCTAACTCCACTAAAGCCAATTTTCCATTTACATGTGCTGACGATCTGGCTCGTTAGAGCAGAGCAGTAGCTCTAAGGTTGAGACTCACTTATCATTGGCTCTAAAATCCACAGCCTTACTCAGACTGTCTTGAAATCAGCTGATCCTCGTGGAGGTCCAAGGTAGGGTTAATGGACTAAGTTTGGAGTCATGTGTGCAAGGGAACAGCCCCTTGAAAAGTCATGGGGTATCAGAATTGTACAGTTCTCATCATGTTATTTTGTGAACGCCCTGGGCACAATAGTCCTCTGGTTCTCCCCAGACATATGACAAGGAGGAAGGTGGAGAGGAGAGCTGAATTGCGTGTGTGCCCGTGTGGTGGGAAGGAAAGCTTGGAGCAGCCAGGGCTTTTGGGGCAGGTCACAGCAATGGATGTGGTGGAGAGCTGGGCATCAGAGCAGTGGTAGAGGCATGTGTGTGTGTGGGGTGTCCACTTTCCAAACACTGGGGCTTTGAAAACCGAGTTCAATGACTAGAGCTCTGAAGAACTGGCTTTTGAACAATTCAGGGTTTTTATTTTCCTGTGATCCCTTGATGTATAACAGATTGTCCTCAAAGGGGCCTTTGCTTTCTGGGAGCTCAGAGACACTGAGAGCAGAAACACAAGTGGCATAACTGGTGGGAAGGGAAGTCGAGCCACCTGTGTCCTTCTGCACGCATAACCCCCCTCCCATTGCCCCACAATTATTCCCCAGGACTGTTCCACTAGGTGGAGGGAGGGAGCTCTTCTTCCCTCCACTTTTCCAGGGTCAAGGGAAGGAACCCCAAACTCCACTCCTTCTCCACACTGCAGTGGGAAAGGGGTAGGCTCACCCTTCCCTTGGTGTGTTTGCTTCCAGGGGAAGGGGGAGGCCAGAACAGAACTGGGGATCGTGGGGAAGAAAGGAGAGCATCAGAGCTCGACAGTGGGAAGTCTAGGGGAGCTTCTACTCTCCCTCCCTGCTAAAAAAAAAAAAAAAAAAACCTCCTCACAGCCATGCTCTCTAATTATGTCCCCTCTTCAAACAATTGCCCCCACTGACTCCGTGTTAATCCTTGTGCTTGTCCTGCATCCTTGAGCTGCCAGGGGATTGGAGGACTGGTCTGATCTGTACAGACAGAGAAACAGGAGACAAGGAGATGATGTAAAGATAGTGAAGGGGCTGACATTCAGCTACTGCCTTCTGTGACCATGGTAATTCTTGCCAAAGGAGCAGTGGTTGAGGAGAGCTGGGCTGTGGAACATGGGGATGTCAAAACATTATTTGGCCAGAGAGCGCGAGTGGTTAAAGTACCCATCTCATGGGCAGAAGACCCTGGGTCCCAGCCCCCTGTGCCAATCATTCTTTCTTTATCCACAGTGGAACAGCTTCAACAGGAGAAACATGACATCCCAGAGGCCAGAGCACTCTCCTCAGAGGTGGGAGAAACCTGTTTAAATCCTTTTTTCCCTCTCTGCCAGGGATGGGGAATGGAACCTGAGTCTCCCACATCGCAGGCAAGTTCTCTAACCACTGGGCCAAAAGTTATCAAGGGGGCAACAACACCACAGCTTCCTCCTTCCGCCATTTTGTGCAGAACGAGGATGGTGTCTAATTCATTCCCTCAAGAAACTGCTACTAAGCCAGGAGAGGGGTACCTGTGTGTGGATTGCTAGGAGAGAGAGTCACATACATCCAGGTGGAAGGCAGGTGCCTATCTGTGAGGAAGGGGCAGTGCTTAGCAAATCAGTGGGTCCCATTGGCAAGCTTAGGGGACTCCCCACCTGGTATCAGGCGGGCTGTTGTGGAATGCATTTGAAGGTGCCGATCTGTCCCCGTTCATTCTACAGGGAGATTGTAGAAGCGCCTTCACTGGAGGTTTTCAAAAGGAGGCTAGAGAGCCATCTACCTTGGATGGTTTGGACACAACAAATCCTGCCTCGTGGCAGGGAGTGAGACTCAATGACCCTTGCGGTCCCTTCGACCACTATCGTTTTCTGATTCTACGGGGAGGTACCTAACTCGGCTTTCTGGATTGCAGTGCTGTGCTTGGTTTTGTTTAGGCACCTGAAAGGTAGATGCCATGATGCTCGGAGCTGCACTGCCTGAGTCCCTTAAACACAGCGGGCCAGATGATCATCCCCACAGACATGCCGAATAGCATCATATCCCACCATTGCTCCCGTTGATGTGAGTAGCACCACCGCCTGGCTGGGGTAAGTTTGCTGCTCAAGTGAGAAAAGGTATCGGATCGGGTGCTCTGAGTGAAGGAACTTTTTTTGGTTTCTTCTTCAGAAAGGCCGGGCTGTAAACCTGGGCTTGTGATAAACACGGCCGTGCAGCTTTAATAGCTGAGTCACCGTGGTAATGTGAGGAGTGGAACCGGAGAAAGAGGGTCAGTTTTCTGGAGGGACCTACTTCATTGTGACGTCAGGAGCTCAGGAGTGCGAACAGGGGTCAGACTCCTTGTGCACAAATGCTAGAGGTTTTGCATAGAACGCTGGGTCGCCTCAGGAAACTGAATAAAGGTCTCTTTCCTGCCACTCCCTGCTTGCCCACATCCCTTATTGCTAATGAAACAACTAGCCTGGCTCCATAACAGAAAGTGCAAAAGCACCCATGCCTCAGAGACGTTCACACACCAAGTAGTACTTTGCCATGCAAAACGTCTCATTGCTCCGTGGTCGCAGTAACTGATGTGGGTGATTGGATCAGAATCTGACCCTGGAAATGACATTGTGCAGGTGGGTGCGTTGTCCGCAGCAAAGATTGAACTTGTCCCTGTGGCTTCAAGAGCATGAGCCACCACTCCCTGAGCTAGAAAACCTAGCATGAAGCCAGTGCTGGACTCTGAACACTCCATGTAGTTCAGGGAGTAGAGGGAAACAGATCTTCATGGTGGGTTGGAGGCTTCTGGAATCCGGAGATGGATCCACTGCCTAGAATTTATGCTTTGTTGAAAGTGACAGAGTTTGAGGTGTTTGCATTCAGCCCTCATTTGTCTCTTTTTTCAGTGTACACCTCACTTTCTCACCTGCAGTGGAGAGTGCGTCTGGGATAAATGGCGGAGAGGAATCACACCGCAGTGACTGAGTTCGTCTTGGTGGGATTCACACAAGACCCAAAGCTGCAGGTCATCCTCCTTGTGTTGTTTCTGTTGATCTACCTGCTGATCCTAGTGGAGAACCTCACCTTGGTCACCTTAATCAGGATTGACTCCCGGCTTCACACCCCCATGTACTTTTTCATCAGCAACCTGGCCCTCTTAAATGTCGGATACGCCACCATTATCACTTCCAGCATACTGATTACTTTAGTATCAGCAAGAAAAGTCATTTTGTTCTCTGGGTGTGCTCTGCAATTCTTCTTCTTATGCATCGCATTGTCCTGTGAATGCTACCTCTTGGGTGCCATGGCATACGATCGCTTCACAGCCATCTGCAACCCATTGCTCTACACCATCATCATGTCTAAGCGGTTCTGTGTGCTGCTGGTGCTGGGATCGTACCTAGTGGGCTGTGTTAATGCAATTGTTCAAAGTATATTTATATTCCGTTTGTCTTTCTGCAACTCAAACGTCATCAACCATTTCTTCTGTGACGTGCCCCCCCTCCTGAAGTTGTCCTGCACTGACACCCGCATCACAGACATTGTTCATTTCACCTGTTCTGCTGTGGTGGTAACACCTACTATCTTGATCATCCTCATCTCCTACATATACATTCTGGTTGCTATCCTAAGGATCAACTCTGCCCTGGGCCAACGCAAAGCCTTCTCCACCTGCGCCTCCCACCTGACGGCTGTCACCATCTTCTATGGAACGGGCTCTTTCATGTATTTACGGCCCAGTTCAAAGTACCTCATGGATCAGGACAAAATCATTTCTTTGTTTTATACCCTGATGATCCCCATGTTGAACCCCCTGATCTACAGCCTGAGGAACATGGAGGTGAAAAAGGCCTTTACGAGGATGTTAGACAGGAAGATTTATTCTCAGTGAATTTAAATGTTGGGAATGGGTTTTTAACAGTAAATGGGAGTGAAAGTGGGGAGTGAATTCTTTACATCATTATCTTGGTTTTTGTGGATAACCAACCATGTGCATCTTGCACCAAAAAGAACTAAGGGGCAGGTTTTCCAAGGAGATCTGCACCAAACAACTATGATTTAGCATCTCATGAAGTAGCCAGCTTCTCAGAGCTGCACAACTCCCAGTTAGGAACCATTTTATGCTAAGGCTGCATTTCCATCCTCAAGTGTAGGGCAGGCTGGTCTCATGGTTCAGGCACAGGCTGAGACATAGAAAACCTGGGTTCAATTTCTTGGTCTACAATGGACTTCCTGTGCGACCTTGGGCAAGTCACTTAGCCTCTGTATGCCTCAGTTCTCCATCCTTACAACGGGAATCGTGGCACTGCCCGGTCTCCCAGGGGTGCTGAGAGGGGAGATACGTTAAAGAAAAAAAGACAGTAAAGTGCTCGGAGAGCTACTGATGTAAGCAATAGGCATTATTATTATTTATTGTTTATTTATTTGTTGTTTTAAAAGCATGAGCTGGGCCCTCTAATAATGAGGATGGCTGAAAAATCATTTATGTTTCATAATAATAATAATGGTTTGTGTGTGCTTATTAATTGCCTTCTAGGTTTTAACTATTTGAGTTATTCGAACGAGTGAATATTTGGGTGAACTCTGATCATGTTTAGAAGATTTCATTACAGGGTCTTACCTAGAGTTAAAGGCATGCCCCAATGAGCCACTTTGGGCCATTTCATCTCTGCCTTATACAATATTAGTCCACTTATTTTGTAAAACCTTCTACTTACTCACCAACAGGCTTTTCTGTTTCATGGATAACTACATATAATTTACATCCGATAGTTGCCTGGTCGTTTATGCTAAAGCTTTCTATGGGTTTGTTCTTCTCAGGTTTCTAAGGATCACCTGACAAAATTACATACAAACAAAGCCACATCATTAGAAATAAGTTACGCCTACTGAGAATTTGGTCCCATACATACGTCGGTGACTAACATGACAAACACAGGCATGATGTTGAGACTATTGCATAAACTTTATAAATGTTATCTGTGTGTCGGTGAGCAAAAACTCAGGAAACATGACAACATCATAGACTGTCATTATTTAGAGGTGCCCAGAAAATATTCATAGCCCTTCGTATTCAATAAGTGTTATATGTATTTGTGTGTTCTGGTTTCGCTGGGTGGGTTTCCCATGGAATCTGATATCAGTGGGGGGGTGAGTAATGCAAAACCTAGCCTTTGAAGCTGAGAGGCCCTTGTTTTGATCCAGCAAACTGGTATGAGCATGGGGCAAAACCCAGCTGGAGGGATTTTAAGACTGGAACCTGCCAGGTCTCCATGTGGAAGGTGGTTGGCACTTGGGAAGCCAAATGTGCATTTTTTAGAACCTTTTATGGTTTTATGATATGTTTTCTCTGTGATGCACCATTGCCAGTTGTTATTGCCAGCTAAAGTGAGAAAAGATAACATTGTCTTTCAGGCATGGCAGATACCTTTCCGCATACCAGAAGGGCACAAGACACCACTGGGCAAACTTAACTCTGCATTAACAAAGGTTTGGGAAATTAATTTAGCCCAATTTTGCAGCTAAATATTGAATGTGGAATTTTCGAACTGCCTAAATAAAAAGCACCCATTCCCTATTGTTTTTAGCTGGATACTTAACTCCTAAAACCATAATGCTCTTCAATGCGACTTTCTTTTGGAAACTGTTTGATCTTGGTTTCAGAGGGGTAGCCGTGTTAGTCTGTATCAGCAAAAACAATGAGGAGTTGCATCTTGTGGCACCTTAGAGCAGGGGTGGGCAAACTTTTTAGCCCGAGGGCCACATCTGGGTTGGGAAATTGCATGTAGGGCCATCAATGTAGGGCTGGGGCAGGCGATTGTGGGTGTGGGGTTTGGGAGAGGGTGGGGTATGCAGGAAGGGGCTCAAGGCAAGGGATTGGGGTGCAGGAGGGGTGCGGGGTGTATGAGGGGCTCAGGGCAAGGGGTTGAGGGGCAGGAGAGGTGCTGCAGGGGGTTGGGGTGTGGGCTCCAGCCCAGTGCAACTTACTCCGGGGTGCCTGCCTATCCTGGCCCCGCACTGCTCCCGGAAGTGGCCGGCACCATGTCCCTGTGGCCCCTGGGGTGGAGGGGGGCAGAGGGCTCTCTGCGCTACCCTCGCCTGCAGGTTCCTCCCCCGAAGTTCCCATTGGCCGAAGTTCCCATTGGCCACAGTTCCCCGAAAAACAAAAGTTTGCTGCAAGAAGTGCCTGTGTGAACGACCGTCTTGTCGGCAGAAGCACTCTATGGGGGGCATCAGTGGTTTGTGCTGGATGGGGGCGTTGGAACAAGTTCATTCATATTCATAGGGAATATATATTTAACATACACACAGAGAGGAAACAAATGTCCGAATGACTTTTATATTAGATTAAGAAAAACAAGAGAATAAGAAAGAACAAATGTAAGTCCTCAGGCAAAAGCACAGTGTGTGCATGTCTGTATCCTCAGTCACGTGATGCATCACCTCTGCCTTACAAAATAGCCGCTGCCTCTGCAGACAGCAGATTTCTTGATAACGGGATCGTCAGGCGAGGGAACGAGGGGGAGTTCATCTCTCACTCTTCGGCATCAGTGCCCAGGCTGCCTACCAGGGTCCCAGCCGGAGCCAGTTATCACTCTATGGTTTCTTGGGTGGATGGGGTGGGGATATAAATACCTGAACATTAGGAATTTCTGGGATTATCAAAGAAGCTTAAGGGAGTTCGGAGCCCAAATCTCCACTGGAATTCAATGGAAGTTGGTTTCTACGTCTGTTAGCTGAGCACAACTGAGACCAGCAACTTAACCTTCAAGAAAACATCTTCCCTGGGAGGAGGGGGCAAGGATTAAGCCTCCATAGATTCTGCAGAGGAGCTTTGTTGAGGGCTAGCAGGCCTAGTGGTCAGGCTGCTGCCAAACCATCTCTCTGAGTTTTGGGATGGGTTTTCTGGGCAGCCTGGGGGGCCCAGCAGCCGAGTTACAGTTCATCACCTCCCTCCCACCTCAGAGCCCTCTTGGGGGTCTCAGGTGGCTGAAGGAGAAGGAAAGGGTAGGGGGATCTGGGATCTCCCTCTCCACCAGTTCCTGGCCCAGGGCCCAAATGAGTAGAGGTGAAGGATGGGTCAGTCCTTTCAGACTCTTACTCCAGATCCGCCTCTCCTGAGCTGCTCCCTACCTTTCCTGTTTTCCCTTCAGATTGGGGCATGGCCCCAACCCTCTGTTTACACAGTCTCAGTAATTCAAAGCTTAGCTTGGGGCAGGGGAGGCTTCCCACCTCACTCTGAATCCAGTTGTTCCCTCTGGTCAGGCCCCCCAACCTCCCAGCTGAATTGGACTCCCAGTTCTGGTCCTTCCCCTGTCGATTGCTCTGTCCCGGGTACATCCTGTCTTCCTTCTTCCAGCCGGCCGTGTCTTGTCTTGTCTTTCCCTCACCCAGCCAGCAGAGCTCCCTTTTAAGCAGGTCCTCTGTAGAGAGCATACTGGACATCTGTCAAGGGGCAGGGCTTTCTTGATCCAATATTTCTCCAACACTCCTTTACCGGTAGTGTGTAGGATGTAAACCTCCTCACAGTTGCATACACTGTAAGGCCAGAAGGGATGACCTCCTGTATACATAGACCTTGTGTGACCTCCTGTATACACAGGCTGCAAAATTATTCCCACCAACTGGATTAAAGCATGTCTTTCAGAAAGAGCTAATCTCGTTTTTAAAACTCCAAATGCTGGTTAGCCTACCGTAGGGTTGCCAACCCTTCAGGATTGTCCTGGAGTCTCCAGGAATTAAAGATAAATCTTTAATTAAAGTTTAGGTCATGTGATGATACCTACAAAAATAGTCCAACCAAAAGTAGCAACCCCAATCCACCAACTCCCCAGGGAATCTGTTCCAATCTTTGAAGACCCTCACTTCTAGGGAATTGCATCTTATTTCAAGCTTGAATTTGTTTAACTTCAACTTCCAGCCACTGGAACATAGAATCATAGAATATCAGAGTTTGAAGGTACCTCAGGAGGTCATCTAGTCCAACCCCCTGCTTAAAGCAGAACTAATCCCGAATTAAATCATCCCAGTCAGGGCTTTGTCAAGCCAGGCCTTAAAAACCTCTAAGGATGGAGATTCCACCACCTCCCTAGTAACCCATTCCAGTGCTTCACCACCCTCCTAGTGAAATAGTTTTTCCTAATATCCAACCTAGACCTCCCCCACTGCAACTTGAGACCATTGCTCCGTGTTCTGCCATCTGCCACCACTGAGAACAGCCGAGCTCCATCCTCTTTGGAACCCGCTTCAGGTAGTTGAAGGCTGCTATCAAATCCCCCTCATTCTTCTCTTCTGCAGATTAAATAACATGTTATGACTTTGTCAGCAGATATCTTTTCCACAATCAGATATCTTGTCTATGTGTCATTAGACAATGATCAAGTCACCCCTCAACCTTCCCTTTGATAAGTTAAATAGACTGAGCAACATTACACTAGAATTTCACAGTTTACTGTAGAGGACAAGAAGTTCTTTGTCAAAGTGAAGCGAAAGGAGGGATCTGGCTAAGTCTGGGACTCCCTGCTGGTTCCTCAACCTGCCTGATTGCAGTCGATCCTTAGTGGTTCCACAACACAATTTTGGTTGTTATTTAACTGAGCTATTCCTACAATAGTTGCTAGGGTGTAGGATTTGTTCTCCATGGATGGCATCAGCCTCTTTATCTCTTTGTGGCTTTTTTACCTTCATAGCTGCAAGGGTCCACACAATTTCTTTAAGTGTATTTATGCCCAAAGCACCATTTCTAAGCAATGCCTTGCAATCCATGCCCACTCAGTGTGGTGTACTGTCTCCCTCTAATGGTTGCTGGCTCATATAGGATGATAAACCTGCTACACACTTGGCTAACCAAGGTGAGTCTTTTAGCTCAAGGAGTCGAGGCTCTTGAATTAAGCTCCAGAAGTTCCCAACTTCCATTGCCAACAATGCACCCACGGGTATGGCATTACAACCCTGATATCCGAGAACAGCTGCCCATCAGCCCCTGCGTGAGACAGTGTTCTTCTAAATATTGTTGAATACTTTCAGAGTAGCAGCCGTGTTAGTCTGTATCCGCAAAAAGAACAGGAGTACTTGTGGCACCTTAGAGACTAACACGTTTATTAGAGCATAAGCTTTAGTCCACGAAAGCTTATGCTCTAATAAATTTGTTAGTCTCTAAGGTGCCACAAGTACTCCTGTTCTTTTTGTTGAATACTTTGTGAACTCGTAAATGCCTGTAAATCTGCTAGCTGCTGTGAACTGAGTTTTTGACTGAGAGGTATTTTGGGCCAGACCCCCAGCTGCTCAAAGCCATCATAATGCCACCGATGCTGATTTATGGCCCCTCATATGCATAGTGCTGCCAGTGCCGTGTATTTACAAATAATGAATTAGATCCCTCCCAGAAATCATGAGATGGATGAAAAATGTCATGAAGATTTATAAATAAATGGGGCTGGGCCTGCCAGAATCCATGTCAGGGCGGGGATGAATTCTGGTAAACCTATTAGCGTGCATGGTGGCTCCTTTATTATTTTTAGTAAGTTGTCCCTGTAGTGCATTTTGCCTTAGGAATACAATTGGCTTGCGTAGAAAGAGCTGTGTGGTACTTATCAGTGTAGCAACTACACCTGTTAACTGTTTCTAATGAGAAAACAAGCAGGTATCCTCAGGCATCCTGTTTGTGCTGGGAAATTCACAGTATAGGCAGGAAACTGCACAGTCCCAGTCAGAAGGGAGAGGGATGTGTATCTCCATCCAAGAGAGGGAAGGGCTGGGGAGCTCGAAGTTTGGGACTGGGTTACCTGTAAAGGAGTAAGGGATAGCATTCCTCTGTGGTCAGAGACTGGGAGCCCACCTGACTTGCCCGCCCCCTAGCCCTGAGAAAACAGGTGGAACTTCATTAGCTCACCTTTATATAAAAAAGGGGTTAGAACTCCGAAATGGACTGCCACTGAGTTTATCACTGAGAGGAACTGTTCCAAAAACCAAATGAACAATAGGGGAGATTGTCTGAGGAGGCCGGGAGGGCTGAAACTCTGAGGGTCAGAGTCAGGAAATTCTGTTAAGGGAATTATTGGGGTGAGAAACTGATTTGGGGAGGAGACTACTGTGCTTTCACAGGCTTTGAAGAAAGAGTCTGCCGGGGGTGGGATTGTGTTTGTTAAGAAGGTTCAGTGACAGAAACAACCTCAGTTGAAGACAGTGTCCCTGGATTCCTCGAGGAAGCACAGATGAGGGTTACCCCAGAGAGTGAGTTGACCTGGCAGAATGCAGCTTAGTCCGACAGGAGGAGGGCGCTGTAAGATAGGCCTGATCTATCACAGTGCCCTTGCTGGGACGTTGAGGGGAAACACAGATGCAGTTGCCCTAAACCGTTACAGGTAGATGCCCATTATTTTTAGTAGGTTGTCTCTGTAAGGATTTTTGCCTTAAGAATAAAACTGGGGGGAGGGATAGCTCAGTGGTTTGAACATTGGCCTGCTAAATCCAGAGTTGGTTCAATCCTTGAGGGGGCCATTTAGGGATCTGGGGCAAAAATCTGTCAGGGATGGACTTGGTCCTGCTGTGAAGGTAGGGGACTGGATTCAATGACCTTTCAAGGTCCCTTCCAGTTCTATGAGATAGGTATATCTCCATATAGGCAGGGCAATGTAGGGAAGCTTGCAGTGCCACCAACTAGACCTGCCCTGAGGACTCCATTCCCCAGGGCTGTCAGTGCTAAACTCACTTTTAATCTTTACAATGTTTCTCACTCCATGGAATTGTAAAGGGTGTTACGCAGACCCAGAGTACTCAGATTCCAGGATATAATGAGTATTGATCAGGGCATCACATGTATCAATAGTCAGCTTCAAAATGTAAACATTTCCATCTCGACCCACATGACTCCAAATGCACATGGATGGATTATAATTCCCTTTGAATTGCTTCAGGAGCACCTGGCCTGGATTAGAAGCTGGGGGGGGGGACAGGAGCAACGGGGGATTACATCCCAAGCGGTGATCAAAACCCAATATAAACATCTCTAAGCACAGATCCTTCTGGAGTTTCTTTCCTGGTGCTACAGGTATGTTATCTGGTGATGGCTTTATGTGGAAGAAAAACTAATAGATGCATTTTTAATGTCATGCAAAGGTATAGTGATCTACCTATCTGTCTGCCTAGCTATCGTCTCAATAATAGAGAGAAAGAAGGCTATAAAAGAGCTGGTAGGAATTCCATTCCATGGGAAATTCTGACATTTTGAAATTTGTTTTCATTCCAAATTGGAAAATAAAGAGAAAAAAAAATCCTACAAAATGAAATTTTGGGGGGAAAAATGGTTTCAGGCCAAGCAAAATGTTCCATTTCAATAAAATCAAACTGATTCATTCCAATTTCCAACTTTTTAATTTTATGTTATAATAAAATACATTTGAAACTGGAAAAAAAATTGAAAAGAAAACTCAAGACATCCCCGTCTTCTCAATTTTCCCCTTCAATTTTGTCAAAACAGCATTTCCTCATGGAAAAATGTTCTATGGGAAATTTTTCCACTAGCTCATATATATATATATATATATATATATATATATATATAAAAGAACTGTTGGACCTGAGTTTATCAGCTATTTTCAGGGTGTCTTAATTCAGAAATCATTGCAGGAAAGCATCCTGCCTGCTCCTACATTCCCTCATTCCAGGAAAAATAAAAGCCTCCTGTTCCACAGATGAAATAGTATGAGTTGGAACATGGGAAAGTAGGACTATTTAAGATGTATGGATGCACTGCAGATGCCTAGTGGGAAGACGGTATTAGAAGTACAGTGCCTGGAAGTTTAGTGCCCAGAATATCTTGGTTGATGCGGTGAATCCTTCATAATTTTTCCTTAAACAGCTGGATTGTGATAGCACTCAGACTGGTGTAAACCCACTGTGTTGCCACTGAAATCAACTGAGTTCCTCTGGATTTGCATTGTTGTTATGGAAGTTGTCTCTAGCACATTCATCGCCTTATTTCCCCTTTGAGATGGGCGAGAGAGAAGCAGATCGTTTTTACACATCAGAGTATGATTTGGTTCAGAAAGTTGGATGGTTGGTCTTGCGGTCTCTCTAGAAATGGAACTGAGAATCGTTGAGTGCTGTCTAGCCGCTAAATGGTTTTCAGCAATAGTTCAGAGGAACCAGTTGCTGCACCCTCATCAGCAATGATGAGAGCTGAATAAGTATGTTAGGGTTCAGCGACACTGCAAAGAAAAACTCACGGCACAGAACCTCTGAGCCTGAGTTAACTGATTTGAGCTTGCGGGGCTAAAAAGGCTGGAGCCCAGGTTCTGAGACCTTCCCCTCTTGCCATGTTACAAAGCACAGACTCCAGCCTGAGCCCAAACTTCCACACCGCTCTTTTTAGTCCCGCAGTCCAAGCCCTGTGAGCCTGAGTCCATTGACTCCAGGTCTTTTATTGCAGGTTAGATACTCTGAGTTACCCATTGCTTGCTAGCTAACTTTCCTAGTGTTGTAGCTGGGGTTTCGAGGAAAGCCTGGATGATGATTATGATAATATTAATGTCTAGCTCTTACATAGCACTTTTCATCTATAGATTTCAAAGTTCATTTTTTTCTATACCTCCGTGCCTTTACATCCACAACATATGCCTAATGACACTTAGAACGTGTATACTAGTTCCCACAAAGATCTCAAAGTGCTTTACAAATGAGTCATGTGGAGAAAGTGAATAAGGAAAAGTTATTTACTGGTTCCCATAATATAAGAACTAGGAGCCACCAAATGAAATTAATGGACAGCAGGTTTAAAATAAATAAAAGGAAATTCTTCTTCACACAGAGCACAGTCAACCTATGGAACTCCTTGCCTGAGGAGGTTGTGAAGGCTAGGACTATAACAGGGTTTAAAAGAGAACTGGATAAATTCATGGAGGTTAAGTCCATTAATGGCTATTAGCCAGGATGGGTAAGGAATGGTGTCCCTAGCCTCTGTTTGTCAGAGGGTGGAGATGGATGGCAGGAGAGAGATCACTTGATCATTACCTGTTAGGTTCACTCCCTCTGGGGCACCTGGCATTGGCCACTGTCAATAGACAGGATACTGGGCTGGATGGACCTTTGGTCTGACCCAGTATGGCCATTCTTATGTTCTTAAAACCATGTGAGCACAATTTCCCCCATCTTACAGATGAGGCACAGGGAGGTGAAGTGTCTTGCCCACGGTCATGAAGAAAGCCAGTGGCAGAGCTGGGAACAGAAATCAGGTCCACTAACTCCCAGTTCTATGTTCTGTCCAGTTGCTAATAGACACGTGCCAACATCATTTTTTCCCCGCAGAGATTCATAGAGTCTAAGGCCAGAAGGGACAATTGTGATCATCTAGACTGATCTCCTGTATATCACAGGCTAGAGAACTTCCCAAAATAATTCCTGGGGCATATCCTTTGGTATTAATAACACCCCTTATGAGTGGCATACATTACCCTTCTTTGGGAACTTGCAACAGACAATAAAAGGACTAAATAAAACTCTCCTCTTCTCGGATGACTATAAAAACATTGACCGTAGCTAAGCAGATGGTGTGCTACAGCCACTGCCTATCATCTCGTTGCTTCCTTGTACTCCTCCATCCATCAGTCTGCACCCACCTGTTGTCTATTGTCTTGTACTTAAATTGTAAGCTTTTGGGGGCAGGAACTGGTTTTTTTTTGTTCTGTTTTTGTACAGCATCTAGCACAATAGATTCTGGTTTATGGTAAGGTTCCTGGATGCTACCTAAATAACTGTCATAATAATAAATAGTCCATGAAGTCTTGATCCCTCTTGGAGGATAGATCCATCAATGGCTATTAGCCAGGATGGGCAGGGATGGTGTCCCTAGCCTCTGTTTGCCAGAGGCTGGGAATGAACGACAGGGAATGGATCACTTGATGATTACCCATTCTGTTCATTCCCTCAGGGGTACCTGGCATTGGCCACTGTCGGAAGAGAGGATACTGGGCTAGAGGGACCTTTGTTCTGACCCTGTATGGCCGTTCTTATGTTCTTTAGAAGTGATCCTTCTGAAACAAAGTGGAGTCAAGCTGAGGAAATTGGTTGGGATAAACTTACATTGTCATTGTCCATACTGTAACACCTTCCCAGAACCAGAGCATATTGCAGCCAAAGCTAATGTTACTACCGTAACTTTTATAAATCAATCAATAAATCAGTCAATCTACCCAGCTCCTTAAGTGGGCTCTCACCACTTCAATATCTGAGCAATGAATACATGACTATAAAATACAATAGAAACAAATCAGTAGTCTTGGGCTTGTTTTAGTTCCTTCACACCAATCATTTGATCATGTCTGAGGCTGTGTTGGAGCTAAGGAAGCAACTCTGATGGTGTTGTATAGCTCCTAAGATTTTTTGCCTCCTTTTCCCCCTTGAGTTTAGATGCTTTTGATGATGCCCAGAGGAAATGAGAGCACCGTGTCTCTATTTCTGCTGCTGGGATTCTCCAGTCTGGAAGAGCGGCAGGTTCTGCTTTTCCTGGTGTTCTCCCCGGTGTACGTGATAATCCTGACCTCCAACATCACCATCATGGCAGCCATCAGTGTTGATCGGAGCCTCCATACCCCCATGTACTTCTTACTCTTCGCTTTGTCCTTCTCGGAAACCTGCACCACTATGGCTGTCGTCCCCAAGCTGCTGGTGAGTTTGCTGTCGGGAAACCAAACAATTTCTTTCCTGGGATGCGCTGCTCAAATGTTCTGCTTCTTTGGCTTCGGGGGCACAAATTGTTTCCTGCTGTCCGCCATGGCTTACGATCGCTATGTGGCCATATGTAAGCCGCTGCAATACCCAGTTGTGATAAACAGGAGGGTTTGCGTTGAGCTGGTCGCCGTTTCATGTGCAACTGGCTTTCTTATAGCACTAGGCATCAGTTCCCTTATATTCAGTTTGCCCTTCTGTGGGCCCAATGCCATCAGACATTTCTTCTGTGACATCTCGCCCGTTCTGAGGCTGGCGTGCAGTGACCATCATATCATTGGGATTGCCATTGTTTTTCTGTGTGCCTTTGTTTTGCTAGGCACCTTCACAGGAATCATCCTCTCTTACATCTATATCCTCGCCGCCATCCTGAAGATCCACTCTGCCACAGGCAGGCGCAAGACCTTCTCCACCTGCGCCTCCCATCTCATCGTTGTGATCACACACTTCAGCTGTGCTTTTTTTGTGTATTTAATACCCAAATCAACTGCTTCCCTAGATGAGGACACTTTGATTGCCTTGTCTTATACCTTGTTTAGTCCTATGTTGAACCCTGTGGTTTATAGTCTGAGAAACAGGGAAGTTAAATCAGCCCTAAGGAAATTAACTACCCACACATTTCTTTCTCCAAAAATGTGAAAAGTTGCAAATTTCGGTACTTCTAATATATCAATGACTTCTGCATGATGTCACTGTTGCCCATGGTATGGTCTTCAAGGCAGTGACCTCGTCTTTCTCTTTGTCGGGGCATCAAGAGCACCTGTGGGTCAGTATAAATAATGGACAGTAAAAGAATATTGTTGCCTCTTATTCTGAAACCAGCACTGCCCCTCTGTCAATGTCTGGGGCCTTGCAAGTCAAATTCCCGGCAGCAGTTAAATCTATGACGCAGAGTCTGGCTGTATTCTGAGTGTAACTTGCTTTATTCACACATATATATACCAGCCCTGAAATGAGATGGTCAAACAACATGCAGGGCCATCTCTTATTCCAGGAATCTCATCCCAACACTGATACCCAGGGAGCAACTCTGCCTCAAAAATTGACTTTAATCAGAGACCAAACTCTCCTGCCACTCACACAACTCCCATTCCCCCCAAATCTGCATCTACAACCAAAGCCTTACTTTACCCAAAGATGATAACAACACCGCATGTTCCCCTCGAGTCAAAACTTGCTTGCACACTAAGAGGATGTTTACACTGGCACTGGAGGTGTAATTTTCAGCTAGGGTAGACATACCCCTTCTAGCTCTGATCAAGCTAGCATGCTAAAAACAGAAGCATAGCCACGGTGGTGCGAATGGCAGGACGGGTTAGCCGCCCCGAGAATGATCTCATTTGAAACCCTCGGCATGTAATCGGGCATAAGCCCTCATGCTGTCTAGGCTACACTTCTATTTTTAGCATGCTAGTTCGATCAGAGCTAGAAGGGGTATGTCTACCTGAGATGGAAATTATACCTACCAGCTTTAGTGTAGACAGACCCTGAAAAAAAGAACGGAGACCAGGTACTACAGCACCACCTGATGATACCCGCATAACAATACTTTTTCTCTCCTATTTTTTTCATCTCTGTATATGTATAAGTGCAAAGTGTTATTATGGCCAGTCAGTGGCAATGGAGGAGTTCCTGACTTCTAGCCTTTTAATCAACATGACACACAGGCAGCTCAGTACCTTTCCCCCCACAAATACACAGATCTTTGCTGGAATGGAGGCATCGGTATTTGAAATATCAGGGAAGGCGGCTGAACAACTGCCACAGTTTGAGGTTTAAATATAGCTGGTGGATTTTTTCCCACAGGAAAAAAAGGGATAAACTTTTTTTGTGAAACATTTTCCCCCTTTTTTGACCAGCTCCAGTTTTTGTCAATAGACAGCCCCGCCCGCCCTTCTCCCATCTCCCCGAGATAACTGCCGATATCCCAGCACCACCATTTCCTCCCATGTAAATATTATAAAGGAAAATAACCTCTTAAAGCTCCCTGCTTCCAATTCTTGACCCCAGTGCATCACTTTGCTTGTGTGAGTTGAGGACCAGGGGGTATTTGCTTATGCCACTAAACTTGTTAAACTGAAAAATAACTTCAAATTATTATTTTTTTTTCCCAAAAGATCAGGGTGAAATTAAAGGCAATTTATGGTCCTAGACAGATCATGACATGTTCCTTCCCCCTTCCCCGTAAACTCACCCTCCACTTGGAATGGTGATGACGAAAGTGTCATCCCCTTCCAGAGAGGCAAGGCTAATGCATTTTCTCACCCAGGAATAGCATTGTGTTCATCCGTCCCTCTCTAGGGGAGCATCAGGAGTTTCCTCTGCCCCTAGAGATGAAGGGGTGGTGGCAGGACACCCCCCCACCAGTACATACCCCAGCAGCTAGAGTGTATCTGTTTTTGAAGAGAGCAAGCCAACTGAATTCCTCCATTCTTGCCACACACAGCTCCCTGCTGGGATGGGTTGGCATGGCTCCCAAAGCAGTGTGTCCTGCCGTTAACATCCCATTCAGATGCATGGGGCAGGTAACGGAATAGACCCATGTTCACACACTACACGGTATTGTTATAATGCTTGTACAAGGTTTGCCTTGTGAGGTATTAGTTAAAAACTCATAACTTGCTGATGAATATCATGGCAAAATGCACATGGCATCATTACATGTAAAGTTAGGAACATAAGATGAAATCATGACTCAAGCATGTTTCCCAGATAAGTCCAGGGAGTAGCTAAACCACTTCCTCAGAGACAAAGGGCAAGCTGATACTTCAGGGATCAAGTCTGACTCAACAAGGCTGATAGACCATTACCTGCCAAGTGGCCATTCTTTGACAAGGAAAGGGGCAGGGATAGAAATCTACATTTTAGCAAAGAAACTGCATGGAGTTTCCTTTCTTCACCAGACTGCCTGTCACCTTTCTCCTAGCTGGAAATGCTTCTCAATGGGGGGCAGGACTATAAAAATAAGGGGCAGACACCCCAAGACTCCCATCATCTCTCTCCCTGTCTATCTCTGGCATCACACCTAAGAAGATAAAAGAAAACAGCCACTGGACTAACGGGGAGGGATCCAGACCTAAGAGTTTGGTCAGTAATAGGTTGGAGTCTGTAGTGAGAAACTTTGTTTGAATCTAACCTAGTTTATTAAGTTAGGCACTAGTAACTATTTTATCTTTATTTTTCTTATAACAGTTTGTGACTTTTCAGCCTCATTACTTGTACTCACTTAACATCTATCTCTTTGTAATTAATAAACTTGTTTTACTGTTTTACCTAGTCCAGTGTGTTTAAATTGGAGTGTCTGTCTATTCTATTTAAAATAATAAGATGGCATGTACTTGGTGGATCAGACAGATGCTCATGAGAAAGAGGATAAATAAGGTGGGGAAGGAAAACGTCACATGAGGGAGGGTGTGACAGCAGGAATACAAGTCTCCTATCCCAAATATTCAGGATTTAGATGAAGCAGGGCCAGATGGTGATATCATCTGGTTCCTTCTCTCTGGCTTGGTCTGGTCAGGACGTCTTTCAGGATCAGGACGATGAAGGCTCAGTTGTGTCATGGTGGATGCCAGAGGATGATGGAGGTGGCAGCCATAATGCTAAAGCTCAGGAGGCCTTCCAACCCACTTGTCCCCGTGCTATGATGTAGTGACCCCACCCCCAGATAAACAGCATCCATTGAGGGATGGATACTACATCCCTGGATCATTAACCTATCCGAGCACGTTTGGGTGGATTCAACTATAAACATTTCCTCCTATTTGTAGAATCTTTCAGCTCATTGCAGTGCCAACCCATGACTTTACCAGGTGCCTTGCAGACCCCTTAGTGCTGCTCCTTTAACCCAACCATCCAGTTCATAGCAGTCTCCGTGTCTCCATCTTTTGCTGACTTTCATACACAATTGTATGTAACAAGCCGAGCGGGATTCCTGTTACCTGGGATATCTTAGATTTCATGCATCTGTGCAATGTGGGGCTGGCTCCATGACTGGGGGCACCAGGCAGGAGAGCTGAGACTGTGGCCCCGTTTTGCCAAGCACTGTACCAGCACATGTTATAGGCAAGTCCCCAAATTGCTTATAATATAAATAAGCAAAGGCAGAGAGAGGGAAATAGATTTCCTGAAGGTCATACAGCAGGTCAAAGTTAGGAGTAGATTCCAGGTCTCCTGGCTCCCAGCCCAGTTCCTAATCCACTAGACCTGTTAGCGTCTCAGGTTTTTTCAATGATTTTGTAAAAATCCTCTATTGCTACATCAATTGCAGTAAGAGCATAGGATAAGCCTGTATTAGTATGTCTAAGGGCTTGGGTGGTTTGGCTTTTGACCTAAGAATTGTGTAACCTCTCAGAATTTAGGTTAAGCGTATTCGTATAAAATTGGTGCTTCCAAAAAATCCTCCAATATCACCTACGATGCTACATCATGCAAAAGTGTTTTGTTGGGGCCTACTTGAATCATGCCATCCGGTGGGATAGGGTTCAATGCCGGACAGATAGTAGGTGAGGAGTATGTACAAATGGTCAGGTTGTAACATCGTATATCAGTACAATGTAAACGTTTAACGGGGTGTACACAGGATTCCTGACAATAGAGTCCCTCCATCCCAGGTTCCCACCGCAGAGGAGGAACATCCGTCCATCCCACATTTACAAACACTGTTAGGTTAATAAAAAGTGCCCAATCCTCCCACAAACATTCACACCAATACTCTCCCAACCCATTAGCAGCCTCATAAATGTTGTGAATCTTGACCGATCCATCCGAGGCCCTGGAAATAGAATGGTTTGTTTGTTCTAGAGGAGTGTCCGTAAATTAACACTCTGTCCTTTGGTTCCACTCCCAACTTTCTGTGGTCTTGTACCCTGAAATTGGGGGTCCTATATGAGTGGGCCCACATCCCATGAAGCTAAATACCCAGTAACAGTCCAGATTCGGTGAGATGCAGGGAGGGAGCCAAAGACTGCTCCCGGACTGTGGTAGTTGAATTGGGACCTCAGAGCTTGGATGTTTTTGGAGGCGAGCTGTAACCACAATAGGTCCCAGGTGATCTGGCTGAGAGGTAAGCCAGATGTCTGGCTTTTTTTTACCCATTCGCTGCTGCCTCTTGTAGGAAGTTGCACATACTGACCAGCTTTGAAGCAGGTATCTTGTGTGACATGTACCAAAGGCGGGTCCCAGGAGGCTGCATCAGGTATATTTACCAAGAGGATTAACATGGGGAACCACATTTATTACCTAGAAGGATACAACATTTGTTACCTAGAAGGATACAGTATGTTGCTCTTTGCATCTACAATGAGATGGGTTTTGCTGGTGAGGGATCCTTCAGCTTCCTGGCTGAGGAAAATGGGCCAATTTCCTTTGAAACTAAGAACAGGGAATGAAGTGAGCTCATGAAGTGAGCCCAAGTTTTGAAGACAACATGTCCATGTGCAGTTATCCCCAGAGGACTTGAAAGACATTTTAATGATCCCATCAGTTCTTAGCCTGATGTGCAGACCTCTGGGGACCACCCAGGGATTACATCTGCAAATGCCACTAAAACTAATATATAAACAAACCCAGCGGTCTCCAAATACAATTCTTTTGGCGGGGTCAACAATGACAGACATCTGCCTGCTGCCGGTGGGTTTCATCACTCTGGTTCTGATGGAGCTGGCATAAATATTCTCTTTTGACTTTTTTTTTTTTTTGCAAGTGGAAATAGTTCTGATTTGGAGCCAATTCACCTGGAGAAGGGACTGTCTGAAGAGTCCATCTATTATTGTGTTCCTTTTGCACAGTAACACAATGCTGAGGAAAGTCATGCTGATGCCTCAAGTAATCTGGGAAACACAAGTGATTGCTTAGGTAAGAGTAATGTATGAAAAAAAGGGCAGTGGAAGTTGATGTTACAAAAAGGCCATGTTCTCAATGGCTGTAACTTCTCTGAAATCAATGCCCATTTGCTCTAGTTGAGGGCCTGACTTACGATAGGGGAGTGGTAGCTCTGGTATACTTAATGATGGGACTTGTCTACTGTTGAACAGCTGGTTTCTGTAAGTGCTTTACAATCAGCGTGCTTGCTTGGGATGTCTTGAAAATTGCGCTGCCTCCTGGAAGCCAAGGGTAAGGTCCAAATGGATAGTCGCTTGTGCTTGGAATTCTCGAGGTACAGCCCCACGGTTCTGAGTGCTTGCTAACCCAAGTCAGACTGCTTTGAGTGTGGACTGAAGGGGACTTGGGCTCAAAGCTGACTCCCGGGCTTCATGTGCATTGTGGGCATCCCAAGGCTGGCTCGAGGTGACAGTCTGTGCTCATCGAGTCTTAGCATCACTCTTGAACTGTGAGCTTCAGTCCTGGCCCTGGCAGCTTCCTTAACCTGTGTGTGGACGTGAGTTACATTCTGCAGAGGTTTCTTTTGGAACTTTTGCCCTGAGAGCAAAGCTCCTGGTTTAGGGGCTGATTTTTCGAGATGCTCCAAAATGTGTCGGCATCAGGGGATTGACTTTAAAGTGACATGTTCTAACCGAGCCAGGGATGGGATCTGAGAGATACATTTGGGATCATTTTGTTCCGAGGATCCAGCCATGCAGCCCTTCTTAAAATTAGCTGCTTATAATTTTCAGAGTACTAAAATCGACATATATAGGTAAATTGATTTCAAACGTGATATGCTGCAAGGCAGTTTGGAGTAGAGCTGGCGGTGCTATTTGGGGGTAATTTGGTTAAGAGATTCCTGAGAAGCCAGGACAGGGGTTCTCAGCCTTTCTCTTTCTGAGTCATCCCACCCCCAACATGCTATAAAAACTCCAGGGCCCAGCTGTGCCACAACAACTGTGTTTCTGCATATAAAAGCAAGGCCGGCATTAGGGGATAAAATTGCCTGGGGCCCTATACCACAGGGGGTCCGCGAAGCTAAGTTGCTCAGGCTTTAGCTTCAGCCTCGGGTAGTGGGGCTGGGGGCCATGGGCTGCAATCCTGTACGGTGGGGCTTTGGCTTTCTGCTCTGGGCCCTAGCGAGTCTAATGCCAGCCATGCCTGGAGGAAACCCTGAAACCTGCTCACGGCCCGCCCAGGGGCCCCGGACTCCTTGTTGAGAACTACAGAGGTAGGGAACAAAACTAGGGATCTGACTGCTATGCCATATACCATTGGACTGTCCTGGGATCAGCCCCTTTGTGAGTGACACACACTAAGCAGTGTACTCCCTTGGTGACTTAAGGGCCCAGGTCCTGTCCCTAGAACGAAAGGACCGTGTGTCCCCACCCTTTACCCCAGTATTTTGTGTGCTGTCCGCCTTAGTGCTCTCAAGGTGCCTTTCTGCTCAGTGTTTGGGACCACAAGGAAGCAACTTTGGAAGCATGAGCGGGACAGTCACTTTAGAGGATGTCCAGCCCTCCACAAACATCCCCCCCCCCACAATGCCCTAGAGCTATCTGCCGACGTCTTGGTGGGGGACAGTTTGGGGGGCAGTGCTGGGTCAGAGATCGGATGCCTGGATGGCGATGGAGAGCCTTGATGATATGGGAGGGAATAGTTGCCACACAGAAAATGACACGGGAGAGGCCAGTGTAAGAATCCCAGCCAGGATAAATCACCCATCTATTGGGATAGGCTCACTGAACGCCTGCCTGGCAGCACTAGATATGATGAACCGGGTCTGTGCCAGCCACGAGGAACAAATGTGCTCAACGCATAGCACGGGCACACGGGACAGGGTGAGGAGCTGAGAACGGGCGTGCTCGGTGCATGGTACAGTACATAGCTCTGGGATTGTAGCTGGGAGCTGAGAATACATCAATGAGAGCAGACTAAGGAACCGTGAATGGGCTTGCTCGATGAATGGCACATGCACACCGTGCTGGGACAAGGACTGGAAGCTGGGGATGGGAATGTGATCTGCATGGCACAAGTCCAACAAGGGCTGCGTTGCAATCCTACAGGCACATTCAGGGCACGTTCAGTGTGTGGCATGGTGCACAGACCAGGTGTGGTCAGTGCGTGGCACAGAACACAGGTCTGGGATCATAGTTGGGAGCAGAAAAGATGCATGCTTGGTGCATGCACCTGGCAAACACTGTGAGACCAGTGTAGGGATCTGGAAATAAGTATGTTTGGTGCATTGTGCAGGCATACAACTCTGCCACTTGATGGGGAGCTGCGAATGGGCTCTGTAGTAAGAAATGTATGAGTGCCCATGTGTCATATCCTTTCTCACACTGAGTAGAAGCTTGTTACGCAAAGATTCCTATTGGTCAATGGTAAAGCTCATTGATGTGGATTATGGTCTCAGATTCTGGGTTTTCTATAACCTTGGAAGCTTATTCCAATACTTACCTATCCTTAGAGTTAGAGAGTTTCCTCCTCATAACTAACCTAACCTGGAAGGTTGGTCGAAGCATGAAGGGGCATACAAATGTTTAGCATATCTGGATGTAAATACTTTTCAACACTGGCTACAACAGTGCCATGCAAATGCCTCTTCTCACTTTCAGGTGACATTGTAAATAAGAAGTGGGCAGCATTATCGCCTGTAAATATAAACGAACTTGTTTGTCTTAGTGATTGGCTGAACAAGAAGTAGAACTGAGTGGACTTGTAGGCTCTGAAGTTTTACACTGTTTTGTTTTTGAGTGCAGTTATGTGAAAATAATCTTACATTTGTAAATTGCACTTTCACAATTAAGAGATTGCAGTATGAGGTGAATTGAAAAATACTATTATCTTTTTTACAGTGCAAATATTTGTAATAAAACAATAACACAAAGTGAGCACTGTACAATTTGTGTTCTGTATTGTAACTGGAATCAATATATTGTTGAAAACATCCAAAAATATTTAAATAAACAGTGTTCTATTATTGTTAAATCTGCAATTATTTTTATATCTCACAATTATATTGTTAATTGTTTGACAGACGTACTAGTTTGCTTATGAAAATGTTATGTGCGACTGTGTCTAAAGCCTTACTAAAATCTATATCGTATCTACTGCTTCACCTCATCTTCTAGGCTGGTTACACTGTCAAAGAAGGACATTAGGTTGAGTTGGCATGATTTCTTCTTGACAAATCCGTGTTGGCTGTTACTTATTGTTGGCAACAGGGATTGAACTACGGCTCTGACTTTAAGAGTATGAGCGTCTACTGCCAGAACTCAAAGACCCAACTGTGTAGCCTGAAGCCAGTAGCAGACTCTTAAATCTCGATATGGTCTAGTCACTACAGGGACCCAGAGAAGCAGAGGGTATATTTGATAGTTATAATATCTTCAGACCTATGCACTGACTACAGTTTATGCTTTATTGAAAGTGACAGAATTACACCAAGGGGTTTGCACTCAGCCCTTCTTTGTCTCCTCTTTCAGTGTACACCTCACTTTTCTCACCTGCCGAGGACAGTGCATCTGGGATAAATGGGAGAGAGAAATCGCACTCTGGTGACTGAGTTCATCTTGTTGGGATTCACAGACAACCTGAAGCTGCAGGTCACCCTCTTTGTAGTGTTTCTGTTGATCTACTTGCTGATCCTAATGGGGAACCTCACCTTGGTCACCTTAATCAGGACTGACTCCCGACTTCACACCCCCATGTACTTTTTCATCAGCAACCTGGCCCTCTTAGATGTCAGCTACTCCACCATCATAATTCCCAGCACGCTGATGACCTTTGTAGCAAGGAGAAAGGTCATTTCAGTCACTGGATGCACTGTGCAGTTTTTCTTCTTCTCCATCGCCATCTCTTGTGAATGCTGGCTGTTGAGTGTGATGGCGTATGACCGCTTCACGGCCATCTGCAGCCCATTGCTCTACACCGTCATCATGTCCAAGCGGTTCTGCGTGCTGCTGGTGCTGGGGTCATATTTCATGAGCTGTCTGAATTCAATGGTTCAAACTGCATTTATATTCCATTTGTCATTCTGTGATGCCTATATCAATCATTTCTTCTGTGATGTGCCCCCCATTGTGAAGCTGTCCTGCTCTGACACCCACATCACAGACATTGTTCATTTCACCTGTGCGACGATGCTAGTAACAACTACCATCCTGATTATCCTCATCTCCTATATATACATCATGGTCACTATCCTAAGGATCAACTCTGCTAAGGACCAACGCAAAGCTTTCTCCACCTGCGTCTCCCACCTGATGGCTGTCACCATCTTCTACGGAACGGGCTCTTTCATGTATTTACGGCCCAGTTCAAAGTCTTCCATGGATCAGGACAAAATCATCTCTGTGTTTTATACCCTTGTGATCCCCATGCTGAACCCCCTGATCTACAGCCTGAGGAATAAAGAGGTCAAAGAGGCCTTTAGGAGGATGAGAGAGAGGAAGGTTTTTTCTCGGTAAATGTAAAAACTGGGTCTGGCTTTAATTCAATAGAGGGAAGAAAAGGCGGGGAATGATTTCTCTGTATTGTTAGCTTGATTTCTGTGAATAATCAATGTGTGCACCTTCCATGAAAAGGAATAAAGGAAGGTAGATTTTCCTAGTTCTTACATCACTAAATGCATCAGGAATAGTTATCAGAGAAGAAATGGGGGACTTTGTCAAGGTTTGTGCAGCTGGCTCTTAGAACACAGAAATATATTAGGAAAACCTGTCAAACAAACAGACTCATGAACCAGCAATGCAAATTGCCTTTTGCTAACTAATAGAAAATAGATGCATTCAACTCACACAGGCAAAGTACATTAATTAAATCATGGAATTTGTTTGTTGTTGCAGCTATACGTGCAATTAAAAAGGAGATGTGATGTAACCACAGTAAGAAAGTAGTGAATAGATACAGTACATTGTATTTAGAATGTTTTATATTCATGCTGAAACTGTACTGTTGGTAGATGATGTAACCTGTGCATGAACTTGCTCTGTATACAGCAGGAGAATTCAACATGGCTAGAGAAACACATTCAACCTGACAGCCTTTAGGTATTCTCCTATGCTTGGCTTCTGCAACCTTCTGTCTTATCTATCTATCTACCTACCTACCTAAAAGTTTTATAGTGTTAGCCAATCTCATATACAATATTATCTATAATAGTAGGTATGTTTATACAAGTATGAATTGTATTCATCTTAAGATCTTCCAAAATTATTTTTACTTATGTTATGCTATTTAACCAAGAGGAGATGTGAACTATTGTAATCTCAGAGAACAAGGACAAGACAAATAATTTTGCTAACGCCTCACTAACATATGCTTTATAACAAGTTTTTACTGGTAGAGGATGCTTCGAAGGTTTTGCCAACTTCTCAAATATAATGGTCAAAACAGAGATAATAAACTAGTTATACATGTTGTCCTGTTTACTTTCCAGTCTGTGCCAGCCCAGCAAAAACATTCAAAAACATGTCAAAGATAAGAGATAAAAAACCCCTCAACTCTAGTGTAGATAGAGGCAGAGTGAAGCTCAGATTTTAAGGCAGTCTGACCTCTGCATTGTTACCATCCAGATGTGTTGGTAATATATGTAGTCTTCCTTTCTCTGTTATGCTGCATTTACCTGTTACTAAGAATATTTTATTCATAAAAGTTGATTAAGCCTAGCCATTTGGCATTATTGAATTCAGTCGAACCTGTAACATGTGGTAATGATTTAGGGCTGGACCCAGTGTGCCTTAAAAGCCAAATGCACAACTCCCACTGATTTCACTGGTGCAAATCAAGCCTTTAAAGGGGGTGAGGAGAGGGAATTCTCTGAGCTTGTCCATTTTCCAAATGATTTTTATTTACCCATCTTGCACAAATATCTGAAGAGCTAAATTCAGCTTGGGCCAGTAAATGCAGCAAAATGACATTTCCTCTCTCGGTAACATGACATTACATGTCCCATTTTGGGGTGGTATCTGTGCCATTAATAGTTCCTCTGTTTATACCTTGGAAACTATTCAAAGTGATGCTTTAAAATGTCATGTGATGGGAAGATGGATAAACTTCAATGCTGATCTGTCCCTTAGGTAAGATCCATTTTGATACTGATAGCTATGGTTTCCATGTACTTGTCTGGCACATTTCATCCACTGAAGGATCTCCGAGAATGTCACAGGAGTCTTATGCACATTATTTTCCCCACTGCTTTATCACAGTTGCCTCTGCGGTGAGGCCGTTCTGGGCTAATGCAATGTAGCCAACATGAAACATGTCAAGAGTTAAAGGTCTAGCTGCCTCTTTGAACCCTCTTTGGCCAAATCCATGGAGGACTGGTGCAAAGCCTTCTCCACCTGCATCTTCCACTTGGTGGCCATCACAGTGTTCTTTGGAACTGGCTATTCCATGTATTCACAATATTTTGTGCACTCCCTCACGTGTTTGGGCTCTTGCCTTTGCCTGTCCTGGGAAGAAATCCCCGAATTCTCCCACTCTTAGATTATCAGCTCCTGTGTATCTACAGTGGCTTCTGATCGGGTCCATCTGGGCATGGGGCCTGCAAGTCTTCCCTTCAGGAGCTGTGATGAGTAATTAACACAGTGACCAGCTTTCTTAAAAAGAACCCCAAAACCTGTGTTTCATCTTAACAACAAAAACACAGCACAGCATGGGAGCAAAAGGATTTTCTGACAGTAAACCAGTCTAGGTGCACGAGTGTCTCACCTAAGGCTTAAGAACCCCTGGGGAGATCAGGAAGGCCCTTCTGCCGGGCCCATGGCTATGTCAGCCGGAGCCTCACAAACAGCACCTGACAACTGCCCCACCCTCACTAGAGATTTCCTTTTTAACTATTTCATATCCGTTCATTCTATTCCTACCTGTATAAGGGCTGTTCTGCACTGAAAACTGTCAGTGTAGCTACGTCTCTCTGGAGAGTGAAAAATCCACACACACCCTCTGAGAGACATAGCTATGCCAACATAACCCCATGGCATACACAGTGCTAGGTCCATGGAAGAATCCTTCTGTCAACCTAGCTACCGCCTCTCAGGAAGGCGGATTAACTACACAGATGGGAGTACCCCTCCTATCCCTGTCGTGAGCATCTACACTGAAGTGCTACAGATGCAGCACCTTGTGCGGTGGTAATAGTTTAAGTATAGACACACCATAAATTTGGGCTGGAGGCAAGGATTTGGGCACCATTTCTTAGTCCTGTTGCAATGTGAAGGATGGGAGGGTTGATCCATAACTATTTATGGCTACTGTATATGACATAGAAAGTGAGATTAAATACGGTCTAGTTTACACTGTGTTCTTGGGATGATGTAATAGATACATTGATTAAGCTGGACTGTTAGGAAACTAGCATGAAGGCAACAAAATATCTCTAGTAGAAGTAACCTGCCGGTAAACATGGCAGGAGTCATTAGCTGCTTCCTATTAATTTCTTTGGCTGATCTCTGATTCTTGTCTTTTGTGAAGGGGGAAATAGCATTTCCTGGGGTAAATAACACTGCTTTATTCACTTTCTCCACATCGTTAATGATTTTAGTGACCTCGATCATATTCCCCCATAGTTGTCTCTTTTCCGAACTGAACTGTCCCGGTCCTTTTAATCTTTCCTCATATGGAAGCTGTTCCATAACCTGATCATTGTTGTCACCCTTCCCTGTATCTTTTCCACTGCTAATATATATTTTTGAGATGGGCAGACCAAAACTGCATGCAGTATTCTAGATGTGAGTGTACCATGGATTTATATAATGGCCTTATGATATTTACTGTCTTATTATTTATCCTTTTCCTAATGGTTCTTATCATCTTATCTTATCTGTTAGCTTTTTGACTGCTACTGCAGCCAGAGTGGATGTTTTCAGAGAACTGTCCACAATGACTCCAAGATCTCTCTCATGAGTGGTAACAGCTAATCTAGACCCCATGATTTTGTGTGGCTAGTTGTATGACTCCTCAGTCTGGGACAGTTCCTCAGATCCGTCACCAAAAAAGAATGGTTCAGGTGTGGGAATCTCTCTCATATCCTCTGCAGTCAAGACCAATGCAAAGAATTCATTTAGCTTCTCTGCAATGGCCTTGTCTTCTTTGAGGGCTCCTTTAGCACCTCGATCATCTAGTGCCCCCCACCCATTCTTTGTCAGGCTTCCTGCTTCTGATGTACCTAAAAAAAAAGGCATTTCCCTCTTATGTTGCTCCTGCCTTCTTTCTCACCATGCAAGGCCCAGTGACAGGGGTAACAGCAGCAAGATCTCACTTTTCCCTCATCACTAGAGCCAGTTGGGAATTTTCCATTGGGATGATCTTCTGGTAGAACATACCTTTCTCACAAAATTTTAGGGAGGAAATTTTTATTTTTGCTGATTTTTTTTTCCATTGGAGAAGTTGAAAGGACAGGACTCAGCTACCTTCTTGGAAAGACCGTGCCAATCTCGTGTTCTACCAACAGAGAGGAAATGAAATTGGGAAGAGCCTTCTGGGCGGGTGGCCAGTCAGCCAAAAAACTCCATTTTGGGTTTCCCAAAATGGAATTTTTCAGAATTTCCCTCCCACAAAGTATTTTGAGATTTTAACTTTTTGTCCTGAGTTAGGATGATTATTTTTTTTGAAATCTCAACATTTTCCATAGGAGAGAAATTCCATTTTCAGGCCAGCTCCTCTCGCTTCTGTTTATTATTAAATGATGAAACTCATCCTCTTAGTTAGATTCAGTGAGGAATAATTTTCTGGTATATTGTCTTCCTCAAGGCGTCTTTCACCTCCTTGTTCCTCAGGCTGTAGATCGGGGGTTCAACATGGGGATCACAAGGGTATAGAACATGGACACCACTTTGTCGTACTCTGATGAGTTGCTGGATGTGGGTCGTAAGTACATAAAGAACAGAGCCCCATACAGTATGGACACAGCCATCAGGTGGGAGGTGCAGGTGGAGAAGGCTTTGCGTCTGCCCTCATTGGAGCGGATCCGCAAGATGGCCACCATGATAGAAACATAGGAAATGAGGATGACCAGGATAGTACTTAGTGCAGCTACAGCAGCAAAGAGGAAATGCACTGTGTCACCCACGCGAGTGTCAGAGCAGGAGAGTTTCTGGAGTGGGGGGATGTCACAGAAAAAGTGATCAATGATATTGGGGCCACAGAAGGACAGGCTGAACAAAGAGCCTGTATGCACAATGGCATTAATGGAGGCATAAATGTATGATGCCACTACCAACTGGACACAGACTTTCCTGGACATAATGAGCGTGTACATCAGCGGCTTGCATATAGCTATGAAGCGATCATATGCCATCACAGCCAGAAGTAAACCCTCAGAGTTCACAGAGAAGGAGTGGAAAAAAAATTGTGTGGCACACCCAGCAAAGGAAATGACTTTACTCTCTGCTAAGAAGTTCACCAGTGCCTTAGGGGCAATAATGGAAGAGTAAGTGAGGTCTACAAGGGACAAGTTGCTGAGGAAAAAATACATGGGGGTGTGTAGCCGCGTCTCGATCCTGATCAAAGAGATCATGCTGAGATTCCCCGCTAGGCTCATGCTGTAGATAAGCAAAAACATCCCAAAGAGGACAGCTTGCAGCGATCGACTGCCTTTGAATCCGAGAAGGATGAACATGGACACTCCAGTATGATTGCCATGCGCCATATATTCCAGGTGCGATCGATGCTGTTGGGGTAGAAGAAAGAAACACAGCCAAGGTAAAGCGTATGATTAAAGATTAACTGCATGGGACTGGGAGGTGGATACCACCATTGTGAAATACAGTAGAAAGCCAAGATACAAAAGCCAAGTTATGCTGGTCCGGCTGTGTGACATTTGCAAACTTAAACTCATTTCATGTGAGTCTGTTTAATTGCCAAGATTTTTACTCCTTTTAAAGAAAAGAGATTATAAAATAAAATAGAAAGATCACTTCAGAATTTTCAAAGTTTGCATCCCTGGCATTTGCAAATATAGCTTCATGGTATTATATGGCTAGGCATCATTTGAAAGGAAGTAGAGACACTAGGAAGGATCCGGAGAGGAGTGACAAAGGTGATCAAAGGGATGGAATGCGAGCAAAGGCTGAAGGAACTGGGTATGTTTAGTTTGGAAAAGAGGAGATTAAGGAGGGACATGATAGCCATCTTCAACTACTTGAAACACTGCCATAAAAAAATTGGAGAAAAGTTTTTCTCTCTTGCCACAGAGGGCAGGACAAGTAGCAGTGGGTTCAAACTACAGCACAGCCAATTTAGATTAAACCTCAGGAAAAGCTTCCTAACTGTCAGAACAGTTGGGCAATGGAACAGACCTGCCAAGGGAGGTTGTGGAAGGTCCTTCACTGGAGGTTTTCAAAAGGAGGCTGGATAGCCATCGATCTTGGGTGGGTCAGACACAACAAACACTGCATTTTGGCTGGGGGGTAGACTAGAACATGACCCATGTGGTCCCTTCTAACCCTATGGTTCTATGATTCTCTGAACTCTGCAACAACCTGATATAGAGCAGAAAGGTGGATGAGGTGTTTGAAAACCAGCCTTATATTGCAGCACTAGCACCCTTCCATAATTAAATCATCGGTTAGGAACCACGATATATTTATGACAAGTCAGCCAAAACCTCACTTTTGGAATAAAGTCCCAGAGTAAATTCAACAAAGACAATTCTTTTGGAGATAACTAAGTTAATATTCACAAAGGGGGTGTTCACATAACTAAAGGAGGTATGAATGAACTGCAGAGTTCAACAAAGGGAGGCTGTAGTTAAACCATGGATGAAAGAAGCCCTCACACCCGTTCTGGCCCCTGGCACTAGCATGGAACTGGCATAACTCAGCGAGGAATCAGAAGCAACACAAGTGGGTTTGGAAAAGATCACCATTCAAGAGAAAACCAGTCTACTGAACAGTGATACGACTAAAACATCTCTCTCTCTCTCCTCTCTCTCACGTTCACTATGGCAATATCACCCTCCCACCTCACCTGTTTTTGGCCCTGTAGCGCAAGCCACACAAGGCAGAATCAATTGACCTGGCCTCTAAGACTCTCTGCCATGGGTTATTTTTCCTTTCTGCAGTGTAGACATACTTTGAAGCTCTGTTAATCTCGCTCGTGTACCCAGAGTGCGTGGAGACAGTGCTTTCTTTCTCAGAAGATATTTTGAAAGCAGAAACATTAAGCAGCTTCATAGTGAATACACACCCGATAGCCACCTAGAACTCCACAATGAGATGCCCCAGTAGCAGGGAGTGTTGGTCAGACAGCGTCCAGGGAGACGGTTACTTGGAATCCAAGTGGGTCCAAATGTGCTTGTTCTTCCACTTCAAGCTAATGAGAAAATCTGAAATATACACGAGCTTTTTATTTTCGTTCCATTATCTCTGTGTATCCACCCTGAACCCTAGCAGAGACTAGTGTGTTGGGGGAAGCCAGTGCTGCCCGTTCTGTACAGAACGTTCTTTCTACAGAGAGACACCATCTCTCTCTAGGGCTGCCAATCTAGAATATTTCACCAGCAGAAAACCTGCTCAAAGAAGTTTAAAATGAAAACATTTGTTGTTCAAAAGCATGAACTGCATTTACAAAAAAAAAAAAAATCCCTTGCAACTTGATTCCTGGCAAACAAGGGGTATTTTTATCTTACCTTTTCCTTTTTTTTTTCATTTGAGGAGCGTATACAATAACTTAGTTCACTGAAGCACATTGGGCCAGATCCTTAGTTGGTATAAATCATTACAGCTCTATTGCGGTCGATGGTACTATGAGAATCGACAACAGCTGAGGGTCTCTAGCCCCATATATGACACTCCCCCCCCAAAAAATCACATGCCGCATTCAGGGTAGTTTAGGCTTTTTATCCCATTTTACTGCACATAATACAATGAGAGATAATCAAGACAACATTTTGGTGGTAAAAGAGTCACCATTTTCAGAACAGAAAAAACAACCACCCTGTTTCTCAGTGAAAAGAATGGATCTGGGTGTATTTACCAGGTAGCTGAAGAAAAGAAAACATTTTGTTTACTCACATTAGTCTTTGTCCTGTAATATTAAAGCTGCCTGTTGCAAGAGAGACATCTCTCTTTCTCGGAGTCAAAAAGTGTAATTAGAGGCAGGGCGTATTTATTTGGTCTGCAGGCATTTGGAGACAGAATCCCTTAGAGCTGTCAATCTCACGTCTGGCACAAAGGGCATCATTAAAATGCCCTTTAGGTCACATGGGAGCAGTAGATAGTGGGATGCCAATCTGTCGGCTTCTAACTTTGTTCAAGTTCTTTGAAGCGTTGATGCTGCTCTCCATCCCTTTCCCCTGTTTTATGCATTCCATAAATCTGAACCTCCCCCTAGCAATAATTACTTCCAGTCAGGAGTAAATGTGGAGAAGTTTATTGAAAATGCATTTTCTGTTACAGTTATTTAATTATTTTGTAATTGCGGAGAAAATTAGAATTGAGTCATTCCTAACACTGGTTTTTTGAGAGCCCAGAGATAGAAACTTTATAAGCAGTTTCCAGATAGAATGCAATGGATACTTTTTTCTTTTCTTCAGAGATGTCTAAAAACTTGGGATTGGAGTGGCAAAAAATTGCTGAAGATCAGGGTTGAGGGGCACTGGCAGACTCAGGGGTTCAGAAAGGGCTGAAATAGCATAGAGTGATGCATAGAGTAATGGGATGAAGGGCATGGCTGGGGCATATCACACCCTATATAAGCGATAATGTGTGTGTCTCTCTAGTAGTGATGATGAAATGGAATTTAAAAATACCAGGATGAGCATGTCATGATAGGGACTAACGACTTGTGATTCTACTATGGAAAATCATTCCTCATTTATCTACTATAATTCTTTCATTTTGTTGACAAAAGAGTGAATATGGGGGGAACCATCTGACATAGTATACTTGGACTTTCTTTGACAAAGTCCCTCACATGAGGCTATTAAGGAAGTTAGGTAGTCATTGAATATGAGGCAAAATGCTGCCATAAATGAGAAACAGGTTACGCCACAGAAAACAAGTGCCCAGATCCTCAGAGATGTCCAGACCCCTAACATCCCTTGATTTCAACGAAGTTAGGAGCCTACCTACCTTTGAGCATCTGGGCCAAAGAGTAGAATAAACAGTCAAATATTTATTAATGATCTGGTACGGGGAGCGAGCAGTGAGGTGGCAACGTTTGCAGATGGCATGGAATTGTTTTGGTGAGTCCAGGCTGGGAAATGAGAGTGAAAACTTCAGAGGGACCTAGCTGAAAGTTGTGGGAATGGGCAGCTCAATGGCAGGTGAAGTTAATTGTTGACAAAGAATTTGAACAGCTCACGTATGATTCTGTGTTCTAAGGTCAGTAACTGCCAGTGAAACATTCTCTGGTGTTACTGTGAAGAGCTGAATGACAACTTCTCCCCAGGGAAATGGAAAGTTGGCAAATTCAGACCTGAACCATGGAAATACTGGTGTTAGTCACAAAACAGGGGAGTTTTTACACAGCAAATTTGTTTTTGTTTTCTAAGAAAATATTAAACCCCAGAAAAGTTCAGCCTAAAACTTTTGGCTGAAAACCAGAAATGTCTCTTTGGAAATGATTCCCTGTGGCCTTAGGGGAATTATTGTTTGGGTGTCTCATGTGGCAATTCTCCTTAAAGAGCTGGGGTGTCTGGCAGGACTGTATCTCCCATTGTTCGGATCCTGGGGTGCCCAGACTATGGCCTGCAGTCCATATATGGATCACCAGAGCATTTTCTAAGGTTTGAAGCCCACTTCAACACAATCTACTGACGGCCAATTCAGGGGCGCTGGAACAATTTTTATAGTGGGGCTGCTGAAATCCCCTAGGTCCAGAACCTAGGGGCCAATTCATTAGTGTTTAGGCGCTATGTTTACATCATTTTAGTTTACACATGTGTGTAAATAGACAATCCTGTACATAGAAACAACCCAAAGACACATGAAACAAGCTGAACTTAAAATATAAAGCAATACAGGTGACTTTAAATCTTATTAAAATGTGTAGAATCTGCTTGCCCCCCACTGTTTGGTTTATGTGGCTCTCCTGTGTAATAGGGTTGGGCACCACTGTAATCTGATCCATTAAGACAATTAAATACTGTTGAGGATCGGGGCCTGTGTTCCTATGTGCAGCGCTAGTCAGGAAAGCAAAACTAACATGTCAGACTGCGTAAGGGATAAGATAGATTTGCAGATTTTAAGGCCAGAAGGAACCATTATTATTACAATTAATAATTAGCAGCACTTTTTGTTTAAAGGCCCTCTCTTCTAAATGCTTAAACATCGGATTGCGTCCCTGGATTATATTTTCAGTGCTAGGTCTCTGTTGAACCAAGACAACATCCAAGCAGCCCGTTGTTACAGCACCTGTGGGTGTGTCTGTACGGCCGCTCAGAGCGTTCACTCAAGCTAGCATGCTACACGTAGTCATGTGGACATTGCTGCACCCGTGGCAGCTCAAACTAGCTGGCGGTCTCCAGGCCTGCACGACCCCTGAGTCTGAGCTCATGCGGCTAACCAGAGCCACTGCCAGTGCCGCAATGTCTAAACACCAAGTTTTACACATTAGCTCTAGAGGAGCTAAAGTGAGTCTGCCTAACCGGCTGGGAGGTGGCAAAGTTTGCAGATGACATGGAATTGCTTTGGTGAGTCCAGGCTGGGGAATGAGAGTGAAAACTTCAGAGGGACCTAGCTGAAAGTTGTGGGAATGGGCAGCTCAGTGGCAGGTGAAGTTAATTGTTGACAAAGGATTTGAACAGTTCACGCATGATTCTGTGTTCTAAGGTCAGTAACTGCCAGTGAAACATTCTCTGGTGTTACTAGAAGAACAGGAGGACTTGTGGCACCTTAGAGACTAACAAATTTATTAGAGCATAAGCTTTCGTGGACTACAGCCCACTTCTGCATCCGAAGAAGTGGGCTGTAGTCCACGAAAGCTTATGCTCTAATAAATTTGTTAGTCTCTAAGGTGCCACAAGTCCTCCTGTTCTTCTTTTTGCGGATACAGACTAACACGGCTGCTACTCTGAAACCTTTCTGGTGTTACTGTGAAGAGCTGAATGACAACTTCTCCCCAGGGAAATGGAAAGTTGGCAAATTCAGACCTGAACCATGGAAATACTGGTGCTTGTCACAAAACAGGGGAGTTTTTACACAGCAAATTTGTGTTTTTTTTAAAGAAAATATTAAACCGCAGAAATTTCAGCCTAAAACTTTTGGCTGAAAATCAAAAATGTCTCTTTGCCCTGTGGCCTTAGGGGAGTTATTGTTTGGGTGTCTTGTATGGCAATTCCCCTCAAAGAGCCGAGGTGTCTGGCAGGACTCTATCTCCCATTGTTCTGATCCCGGGGTGCCCAGCCTATGGCCTGCAGTCCATATATGGACAACTAGAGCATTTTGTAAGGTCTGCAGCCCACTTCAACACAATCTACTGACGGCCAATTCAGGGGCGCTGGAACAATTTTTATAGTGGGGCTGCTGGAAGCCATTGAACCAAACAGTAAGCCCTGTACAGGATGGAAACCACTTCAAGCCAGGGGGTGCAGCAGCAGCATCCCTAGGTCCAACACCTAGGGGCCAATTCATTAGTGTTTAGACGCTATGTTTACATCATTTTAGTTTGCACAAGTGTGTAAATAGACAATCCTGTACATAGAAACAACCCAAAGACACATGAAACAAGCTGAACTTAAAATATAAAGCAATACAGGTGACTTTAAATCTTATTAAAATGTGTAGAATCTGCTTGCCCCCCACTGTTTGGTTCATGTGGCCCTCCTGTGTAATAGGGTTGGGCACCACTGTAATCTGATCCATTAAGACAATTTCTTATGGCCCAAATTCTTGGGAGTTAGGTGCCTAAATGCTGTTGAGGATCGGGGCCTGTGTTCCTATGTGCAGCGCTAGTCAGGAAAGCAAAACTAACATGTCAGACTGCGTAAGGGATAAGATAGATTTGCAAATTTTAAGACCAGAAGGGGCCATTATTATTACAATTAATATTGAGCAGCACTTTTTGTTTAAAGGTCCTCTCTTCTATATGCTTAAACATCGGATTGCGTCTCTGGATTATATTTTCTGTGCTAGGTCTCTGTTGAACCAAGAGAATTTCCAAGCAGCCCGTTGTTACAGCACCTGTGGGTGTGTCTGTACGGCCGCTCAGAGCGTTCACTCAAGCTAGCATGCTACACGTAGTCATGTGGACATTGCAGCACCCGTAAGCAGCTCAAACTAGCTGGCTGTCTCCAGGCCTCCACGACCCCTGAGTCTGAGCTCATGTGGCTAACTAGAGCCACTGCCAGTGACGCAATGTCTAAACAGCAAGTTTTACACATTAGCTCTAGAGGAGCTAAAGTGAGTCTGCCTAACCGGGCTGGGAGGTGGCAAAGTTTGCAGATGACATGGAATTGCTTTGGTGAGTCCAGGCAGGGGAATGAGAGTGAAAACTTCAGAGGGACCTAGCTGAAAGTTGTGGGAATGGGCAGCTCAGTGGCAGGTGAAGTTAATTGTTGACAAAGAATTTGAACAGCTCACGCAAAATTCTGTGTTCTAAGGTCAGTAACTGCCAGTGAAACATTCTCTGGTGTTACTGTGAAGAGCTGAATGACAACTTCTCCCCAGGGAAATGGAAAGTTGGCAAATTCAGACCTGAACCATGGAAATACTGGTGCTAGTCACAAAACAGGGGAGTTTTTACACAGCAAATTTGTGGTTTTTTTTAAAGAAAATATGAAACCCCAGAAATGTTCAGCCTTAAACTTTTGTCTGAAAATCAAAAATGTCTCTTTGGAAATGATTCCCTGTGGTCTTAGGGGAGTTATTGTTTGGGTATCTCGTATGGCAATTCCCCTCAAAGAGCTGGGTGTCTGGCAGGACTCTATCTCCCATTGTTCGGATCCCGGGGGTGCCCAGCCTATGGCCTGCAGTCCATATATGGACCACTAGAGCATTTTGTAAGGTCTGCAGCTCACTTCAACACAATCTACTGACGGCCAATTCAGGGGCGCTGGAACAATTTTTATAGTGGGGCTGCTGGAAGCCATTGAACCAACGTGTGAACCCTGTACATGATGGAAACCACTTCAAGCCAGGGGGTGCAGCAGCAGCCCCCCTACGTCCAGCACCTAGGGGCCAATTCATTAGTGTTTTGGTGACATGTTTATATCATTTTAGTTTACACATGTGTGTAAATAGAAAATCCTGTCCATAGAAACAACCCAAAGAGACACAAAACAAGTTGAACTTAAAATATAAATCAATACAGGCAACTTTAAATCTTATTAAAATGTGTAGAATCTGCTTGCCCCCCAGTGTTTGGTTCATGTGGCCCTCCTGTATAATGGGGTTGGGCACCACTGTAATCTGATCCATTAAGACAATTTCTTATGGCCCAAATTCTTGGGAGTTAGGTGCTTAAATACAGTTGAGGATCGGGGCCTATGTTCTTATGTGCAGCTCTAGTCAGGAAAGCAAAACCAAAACGTCAGAAGGCATAAGGGATAAGATAGATTTGCGCATTTTAAGGCCAGAAGGGACCATTGTAATACATAATTATAATAATTAAAACTGAGCAGCACTTTTTGGTTAACGGTCCTCTCTTCTATATGCTTAAACATCGGATTGCGTCTCTGGATTATATTTTCTGTGCTAGGTCTCTGTTGAACCAAGAGAATTTCCAAGCAGCCCGTTGTTACAGCACCTGTGGGTGTGTCTGTACAGCCGCTCAGAGCGTTCACTCAAGCTAGCATGCTACATGTAGTCATGTGGACATTGCAGCACCCGTGGCAGCTCAAACTAGCTGGCTGTCTCCAGGCCTCCACGACCCCTGAGTCTGAGCTCATGTGGCTAACTAGAGCCACTGCCAGTGACGCAATGTCTAAACAGCAAGTTTTACACATTAGCTCTAGAGGAGCTAAAGTGAGCCTGCCTAACCGGGCTGGGAGGTGGCAAAGTTTGCAGATAGCATGGAATTGCTTTGGTGAGTCCAGGCAGGGGAATGAGAGTGAAAACTTCAGAGGGACCTAGCTGAAAATTGTGGGAATGGGCAGCTCAGTGGCAGGTGAAGTTAATTGTTGACAAAGAATTTGAACAGCTCACGCAAAATTCTGTGTTCTAAGGTCAGTAACTGCCAGTGAAACATTCTCTGGTGTTACTGTGAAGAGCTGAATGACAACTTCTCCCCAGGGAAATGGAAAGTTGGCAAATTCAGACCTGAACCATGGAAATACTGGTGTTAGTCACAAAACAGGGGAGTTTTTACACAGCAAATTTGTTTTTGTTTTCTAAGAAAATATTAAACCCCAGAAAAGTTCAGCCTAAAACTTTTGTCTGAAAACCAAAAATGTCTTTTTGGAAATGATTCCCTGTGGCCTTAGGGGAATTATTGTTTGGGTGTCTCATGTGGCAATTCTCCTCAAAGAGCTGGGGTGTCTGGCAGGACTCTATCTCCCATTGTTCGGATCCCGAGATGCCCAGCCTATGGCCTGCAGTCCATATATGGACCACCAGAGCATTTTCTAAGGTTTTCAGCCCACTTCAACACAATCTACTGACGGCCAATTTAGGGGTGCTGGAACAATTTTTATAGTGGGGGTGCTGAAATCCCCTAGGTCCAGCACCTATAGGCCAATTCATTAGTGTTTTGGCGCTATGTTTACATCATTTTAGTTTACACATCTGTGTAAATAGACAATCCTGTAAATAGAAACAACCCAAAGACACATGAAACAAGCTGAACTTAAAATATAAAGCAATACAGGTGACTTTAAATCTTATTAAAATGTGTAGAATCTGCTTGCCCCACAATGTTTGGTTCATGTGGCCCTCCTGTATAATAGGGTTGGGCACCACTGTAATCTGGTCCATTAAGACAATTTCTTATGGTCCAAATTCTTGGGAGTTAGGTGCCTAAATACCATCGAGGATCACGGCCTATGTTCTTATGTGCAGCGCTAGTCAGGAAAGCAAAACTAACATGTCAGACTGCGTAAGGGATAAGATAGATTTGCAGATTTTAAGGTCAGAAGGGACCATTATTATTACAATTAATATTGAGCAGCACTTTTTGGTTAAAGGTCCTCTCTTCTATATCCTTAAACATCGGATTGCGTCTCTGGATTATATTTTCAGTGCTAGGTCTCTGTTGAACCAAGAGAATTTCCAAGCAGCCCGTTGTTACAGCACCTGTGGGTGTGTCTGTACGGCCGCTCAGAGCGTGCACTCAAGCTAGCATGCTACACGTAGTCATGTGGACATTGTTGCACCCGTGGCAGCTCAAACTAGCTGGCTGTCTCCAAGCCTCCACGACCCCTGAGTCTGAGCTCATGCGGCTAACCAGAGCCACTGCTAGTGCCGCAATGTCTAAACACCAAGTTTTACACATTAGCTCTAGAGGAGCTAAAGTGAGTCTGCCTAACCGGGCTGGGAGGTGGCAAAGTTTGCAGATGGCATGGAATTGCTTTGGTGAGTCCAGGCTGGGGAATGAGAGTGAAAACTTCAGAGGGACCTAGCTGAAAGTTGTGGGAATGGGCAGCTCAGTGGCAGGTGAAATTTACTGTTGACAAAGGATTTGAACAGCTCACGCATGATTCTGTGTTCTAAGGTCAGTAACTGCCAGTGAAACATTCTCTGGTGTTACTGTGAAGAGCTGAATGACAACTTCTCCCCAGGGAAATGGAAAGTTGGCAAATTCAGACCTGAACAATGGAAATACTGGTGCTTGTCACAAAACAGGGAAGCTTTTACACAGCAAATTTGTGTTTTTTTAAAGAAAATATTAAACCCAGAAATGTTCAGCCTAAAACTTTTGGCTGAAAATCAAAAATGTCTCTTTGTCCTGTGGCCTTAGGGGAGTTATTGTTTGGGTGTCTCGTGTGGCAATTCTCCTCAAAGAGCCGGGGTGTCTGGCAGGACTGTATCTCCCATTGTTCGGATCCCGGGGTGCTCAGCCTACGGCCTGCAGTCCATATATGGACCAGTAGAGGATTTTGTAAGGTCTGCAGCCCACTTCAACACAATCTACTGATGGCCAATTCAGGGGCACTGGAACAGTTTTTATAGTGGGGCTGCTGGAAGCCGTTGAACCAAACTGTAAACCCTGTACATGATGGAAACCACTTCAAGCCAGGGGGTGCAGCAGCAGCACCCCTACGTCCAGCACCTAGGGGCCAATTCATTAGTGTTTTGGTGCCATGTTTACATCATTTTAGTTTTTCCTCAGCAGCTTGTCTCTCTTAGATATTGGCTACTCCTCTGTGTTTGCCCCAAAGACACTGAACCCCCTGATCTACAGCCTGAGGAACAAGGAGGTGAAGGACGCCTTGAGGAGAACAATATATCAGAAAATTATTCCTCGCTGTATGTAACTATGGGGACTTTTTTACTGATCAGTATTGGAGCACAAGCATGAGCTAGTTCTGAGTCATTAAGTCAACATGCAGAAATATCCTTCATTATTTGATATACAGGAGAAGACAATAAAGAAATGGAAACTTGAGCCAGATAATGCAGGAAGGCGTAATTTCACTTGATAACAATGTCCAGTAACAGTGTTACAGCTTTTCCATTATGCATTGTTATGTGATGTCTGCAAGGATAAGTATCTTCCTCATTTGTTTCATTTGCTACCAAACTGTGTCAGCTAGTGTATCAAGGGACACAAAGAGATGATATCAAGAATGTAATTTTTTTGACAGGTTTCAGAACAGCAGCCGTGTTAGTCTGTATCCGCAAAAAGAACAGGAGTACTTGTGGCACCTTAGAGACTAACACATTTATTAGAGCATAAGCTTTCGTGGACTACAGCCCACTTCTTCGGATGCATACAGAGTGGAATAAATATTGAGGAGATATATATACACACATACAGAGAGCATAAACAGGTGGGAGTTGTCTTACCAACTCTGAGAGGCCAATTAAGTAAGAGAAAAAAAACTTTTGAAGTGATAATCAAGCTAGCCCAGTACAGACAGTTTGATAAGAAGTGTGAGAATACTTACAAGGGGAGATAGATTCAATGTTATCACCTCAGTACCCACATCCCACACCAACCATCACTTTACAAGGAAATAAAGTACAGTGTATATGTGGAGGTATATTTGTAGATAGACTGACAGATTGATGGTTATGCACAGGGCTGGATGGGTAGCTAGACAGATCGATGTGTGGATAGACAGACAGACAAACATCATTGTGTACACACACATGCAAGAGGAAGGATGACGCATTGGCCAACCTAAGACTAATGAGGTCTGAGTTCAAGTTCCTGCCATGTGACCTTGCTTAGGTCACTGAGAACCAGTTTTTCAATGTGGGTTTGGTGCCTAAATTCCTTTAAGAATCTTGGTCGCAGGGCTTGTCTACACATGAAATGCTATGGAGGCACCGCTGTATTCCTGAAGTGCTACAGTGTAAGCACTACCTATGCTTACGGGAGGGGCTTTCCATTGGTGCAGATAATCAGTCTCCCCGCGAGGCGATAGCTAGGTCAACAGAAGAATTCTTCCTTGACCAAACACTGTCTACACTGGGGGTTGGGTCGGTACAGCGACATCCCTCAGGGGAGTGGATTTTTCTAATTAAAATTCCTAGTGTAGAACAGGCCTTAGTCTCTCTGGGCCTTACTTCCCCAGCTGTAAAATGGGAATAAGAGCACTTCCCTATCTCACAGATGGGTAAGTACATTGAAGATTGTGAGATGTGCGGCTACTGAAGGAGCAATAAGAGTAGATAAGATCACATATTACACCAAATTAGCCACCTAGCTGTATACTTACCGGTCTACATTTGAAAAGCGAGTACTGATTCTGGATGCTTCCATTTTTCAGTTCCCAACCTGAGACCACTTCCCGGGACTGGGTTATCAGACAGCACTGAGCACCTGCCCTCTAAAACCTTTCTAAGAGGTCTCAGCTTGGGCACCCAAAAATTGAAACACCCAATACTATAGCAGAATGAGAACTCAGCTATAGTTAAGACCAGCCTTCTGTTTAAAACTTGACTGTTCTAAGTGCTCTAAAAGCTACACCACAGTTACTCAGATTGCCTCACAATTTGGTGTGCCTCATGGGGGTATGGGGCTCTGCTACAAACCCAAATTTGGGGCCATTTGATCACAGAGTTCCAGAGATACCCTAGCCCCAAAGAGCTTTTCTTAAAATTAACAGATTCTACACTTCTCCTTACCCAACATTAAATCTACAGACTGCTCTTGTCTCCTGCCTCACTATTGACAATACCCATGACAAGAAAAACCCGCTGCCCTGCTACTGACATAACCTACTCAATTTGGTATTGAAATGATGTAGCCTTAAGGGACACCTGCACCTGTCAGGGATGGTCCAGATAATACTTGGTCCTGCCTCAGTGAAGGGGACTGGACTAGATGAACTATTGAGGTCCTATCCAGTGCTATATTTTTATGATTTATATCAGGAGTTCTCAACCTTTCCAGACTACTGGACCCCTTTCCAGAGGTGGATTTGGTCTTATGTACACCCAAGTTTCATGTCACTTAAAAACTACTTGCTTACAAAATCAGACATAAAAATACAAGTGTCGCAACACACTACTACTGAAAAATTGCTTACTTTCTCCTTTTTAATCATATAATTATAAAATAGATTGCAACCCTCCCATTGAGAAACACAGAGCAGTATAAAGAAGCCATTGCCTGTATATAATTTTAGTTTGTACTGACTTCGCTAGCACTTCTCATGTAGTCTGTTGTAAGACTAGGCAAATATCTAGATGAGTTGATGTACCCCCAGGGCTGCGCGTACCCTGGTTGAGAACCATTGATTGATATGACTCCTTTCCTTCGATCACACACGCTGGAGGACTGAGATCCATGTCTTGTCATATCTCAGTCACAGCGCTAGGATGCTTCTCAAACGAATCCCCAGATCTCCACATAGCACAATCACAGCACTTCCAAGCTGCTCCAACTTATTCCTCTGCCATTCCGTACATCTACCATACAGTACAGTCAATGCAGCTGGAGTGCAAGCAAATCATTCCCAGTGGTTATTACCAGCTCCAGTGGGCAGAGTTACAGTTGTGTGGGCATTTCCCTGAACTTTGTATTTCCTGGTATTCACAAGTTTGAGTTTTGCTGAATTCAACATTCTGGAATGGCACGAGCCATCATCGGGCAACCATAACTCTGTGTTAATGTAGGGTTTCTTTTGGCCATTTATTCACTAGTTAGATAAGAATCATACGCTTTACAGCAATATTTTCCAGACTATCTGTTGCATGCCTTTATTGGTTCTTGTCTAATACTGAGATTGTACGCCCCTTGGGGCAGGGAACATGTGATTCTGATTTAGTTTTGAAACACCTTGCACATTGCTGGCTGCTCTGAAAATAATAATAATAATAAACATAATAACAGTGTGATGCTAACACATGTTAGCTTAATACACTGCTGGTCGGTGCTCAGATATTATGGTGATATTGATCTATACAGAATAGAATCAGAAATTGGAGCTTTATTTTGGGCCTCCTTCCACCCAAATGTGGAAGATCAATTATCCTTGTGGAAAAAAAACAGGAATAGAAATAGTGGGCATGTGAATAAAAATCTCTTCTCGCATCCCCGCTCCCAACAGAACAATAGATCTGAGGGCAATTATTCTGTACCCAAAATGTCTGGCTGCACCATGAGTCTTAGTTACTTAATTGTGCGATTCTGTCATCAAGAGATCTGAAAACTCCCGGGAATCTGTCTTGGCTTTATAAGCTAGCAATAAACACTTCATCTTAAAACTCCGTCCTTTTACTAATGTAAATCCTTCGAAGTCTTTCAGTAAATGCCAGCTTTCATCAGCAGGTAGGTTTCACGGGGCTATATTTGAACCAAGCGGGAATAAATAATGGAGTAAACCACTGTATTTTCCTGAGCTAGAAGCATCTTCTTTTTAATGTAACCCTATTTTATCTTATTTATTGGTTAGTCAAAGTGAAATGTAGCTAGCAGGCTGGAAAGCTGAAATAATAGGAAGCAAATGGTGCAGAAATTATTCATGATGGACAAGATTCTGATAAATCTCTCTTGTTGGGAAGTAATTTAATCCTCAGATTGCACCATTCATTTACATTGGTTAGTCATGGGATAAAGTATTAGGCAGCATTAGAGCTGGTTTGAGATTTTAAATTATAATTAATTTATATAATTTTTAATGACAATTAATTAAAGTTTAAATTTTGTGGGAAATTTCATGAAGCTTCCCCATCACCATTGCAGTTTTTACAAAAAAACAAAAACAAAACAGCAGCGCCCCTCCTCTCTATGTAAATATTTTGGGTTTGAAAAAATGTTATTAAAATCTGTAGGGTTTTAGGTTCCAAATTTCACAACATATTGAAAATGTCCCACCCCAAATATCTGGGGTTTGTTTTCCTTTTTTTCCCCTGACACATCAGAGGAAGTTAGACTACACTGAAAATTTTCTGCAAAAATGCATTTTAAATAAATTCAACCACCTCCACTCAACATGGGTACCAATATATCACATTCTGGTCCTAAATAAAGCAAAGGGCTACATAGATGACAAACAGTTTTACAGAAGAGTTAGGAAACCCCAAAGTTAAAGATACAGATGCCATCTTAATTCTTTCCCCTTCTGCAGATTCATTATAAGAGTTCAGATAGTTTTAAGTTCAATTGAAGTTTTGCCACTTGTCTTTAATAAGATCAGGATTTAGTGCAAAATATAGATATATATGTACCTGACATGAAAATTATCCATATATTTCTAACCAGTAAAGGAGCACTAAATGACAAACTCACTTTTCTGCAACACTGAAAAAAATGTCCATGTGGCTCCAGGCACTGTATAGTGTGGAGGTAGTGCCACATATAAGGCTGAGTTTGCTTCCACTTAAGCAGAGATTCACTGTGGTGTGCTAAGATCACTGCCTTCCGTGCTGATCTTATTAACTCCTTGTTTCCTTGTACTCCCCTATTAATCTGTATTTGTCCAGTTGTTGCCTCTTGACATATTTAAGCCATGTCCTCCTTGTATTTACAGCACTACGCTCTAACTAAAGAATGAATTTTCTGAGAATTTGCTATTGCATCTGTTAATACATTTCTGAGTTAAAATTAATTAAAAAATAGGTCCTTTAAATATTTAACACAGTGTCAAACCATTTATTTCTCCCTAAATAACCCAACCCAGGTCCTCCCTATTTCAATGGAAATTACCAAAGTCTTGGGTGGATCTGGGGCAGTGGTTGGTTTCTCAAAACAACTTTTTAGGTCTTTTTCCCTTTTATTTTACTTAACTGAAAATGTCCCCTTCGCAGTAAAGTGTATTAACAAAACACTATTGATAGTGTCATAGTCTTTGAAACAATTCACATAGTAATTTATTTCTAAATCACTGTCCATGCAAGCTCGTTTTCATTAGTACTCTGTGGTGTTATATTTCGTGTGCTGAATGTTGTCTACATACTCATTTTCATGTGAATGGTTTTAAGGGACACTAAGCCAAATTCTGCACCCTCTACCACTGGGTTATTTTGAGAGTAAATGCATTAACTACTGTACAGTCACAATGGAGTCTAACAACTTGTCGATTGAAGGATTTAGATTTATTTATAAGAATATACCATTTCAGGACTGCATCATGATCATACAATTGATGATGTTCCAGTAATTAATTTGAGTGACAGTTACTATGTTAACCAACAAGAGGCACTGAACTGGAACTCTCTAGAATACAAAGCAGGAGTGTCTACAGCTTGGCTAAAGAACCAGCCATGGAAGCAATGGGCTATAACAGAAACACATCCTCTGTACATCAGGCAGTGAATGGGACACACATAACGCATGCTAACCAGTGGGTTACAGATACACTATGTACGTTAAGGTCATACGTCGCTATGCATTCCAGACTGGTTTAATTTGTCCACTGCCTGCTCTCTGAAGTTCTTGCAGCTATTGCCCGCACTCACAGGGAGATGGGGCACTCAAAAGCCCAGAGCCTGCACAGAGCACTGTATAAATGGAAATCAGTTGCTACAAGCATTATGATTAATTATTTTTCCCTGCAGATAACGAGGAAGTTAACACGAATGACTGGAGACAATCACACCACAGTGACCAAGTTCATTCTCGTTGGATTAACAGATTGTGTGGAGCTGCAGGTCCCTCTTTTTGTCACATTTTTTCTCATCTATCTCATCACCCTGCTGGGGAATATAGGGATGATCTTGGTAATTCAGATCGAGCCCCAACTCCACACGCCCATGTACTTCTTCCTCAGCAACTTGTCTTTCCTAGATGTCTGCTATTCCTCCACCATTACTCCCAATATGCTGGTCAATTTCTTAGTGGAGAGTAAAGCCATTTCTTACAGCGGGTGCATTACACAATATGGCTTCTTTGTTGTGTTTGTCACCGCTGAGATCTTCCTCCTGGCTGTGATGGCGTATGATCGTTATGTGGCCATCTGTAATCCACTGCTCTACACAGTCACCATGACCAAGAGGGTCTGCATAACGCTGGTGGTTGGGTCGTATTTCTCGGGCTTGATTAACTCTTTGATAAACACAAGCAGTTTGCAGAGATTATCCTTTTGTGATTCCAATGTCATCAATAACTTTTACTGTGATCTCACCTCTCTCCTGAAACTCTCCTGCAGTGATGTCTCTGTCAACGAGAGGCTACTCTTTACCTGCGGCAGTTTGTTTGAAATGAGCACGTTTCTGATCATCATCATCTCGTACATTCTTATTGTAATTGCTGTGCTGAGGATTCGTTCTGTCCAGGGCAGGCGTAAAGCGTTCGCCACCTGCGCCTCCCACCTGACAGCTGTTACTATGTTCCATGGGACCATTTTCTTCATGTATTTGCGACCCAGTGCCAGCTACTCACTGGATACAGATCAAATAGCCTCCGTGTTCTATACGATAGTGATCCCCATGTTGAACCCCCTGATCTACAGCCTGAGGAACAGGGATGTGAAATGTGCTGTAAGGAAAGTGCTAAGTAGAAAAGTGATTATTACTCAGTGAAATTCTAGCATAACATCCTTCAGAGTAACTAACGGGGAAGGGGGGTAGGAAAAAGGGGTCTGTGCTGGGGTGGAATCAAGAATTTCATGCCAGCAGCATTGCCAAAAACAGTGTAAAGGCTCTTCCAGGTCACCGATGTGTAAGGTGTTTATCAAAACCACACAATGTGCATTGCATGATATAAATTCACTATATCACTTAAAAGTTCTATGATCTCAGATCCTGAGTAGAACAGCATTGTATCAGTCTGCTCAATTTTTAATCTAAATAAATAAAACACCTTTCATGTAACCCCCACCTTCCCAAGTGCTCAGCCCACTCTCATGGTGAACTGGATGGTGTACCAATACTCCTGACCCCCACTGGGTGGAATCAGAGTTATGTTCACAGCATACACATAGAGACATTAGATGAAAGCCTAAAATACACTTTTGGAAGGTTGCAACATAATAAACACTTTTATTTCTTTAGAATTCAGAACAATAACATACAAGAACCTTGAAACAGAGAGAGACAAAGCAGGCTGCTCCCTAAGGCTATGTCTACACTGCACACTCCTTCTGGTGGCATGTAAAGCCCCTCACCTGGCTTGCCTCCTAGCACCAGTATAAATAGCAGTGTAGATGAGGAGGCATTGCTTAGATGAGTAAAGACACAACTGAACCCGTAAGGTATGTACCCTGCGTCATTCTGTACATGCCCAACCACTGCCTCCTCCATCTCCAGCTACACTGCTATTTTTAGCAATATAGCATCACTCTATGTTACTGCCACTCTCACTTCCACATCTAGCTACACACTACAGTGTGGACAAAATCTGCTTTTCACTGCAATGTACCTACACATACACTACACACCACAATCAGTGCTGTGCAGTGTAGACATACCTTAAGTGAGAGAGGCAAAACTCACACCACCTTGTTCTAAGTTAGCTCTCTGTAGAATGACTCGGATCATAAGTTTCCTTACAGAGCCTCCTCGCTCTGGGTCATCACTTTTCCCAAGGGCAGGACACACAGCCTCAATTGCTCTGGGACTGGGTGGTGGAGCTCCAGCACCCCCCTGTGTCCCGTTGTGAGCTCCTATAGCAACTCCACCTTAGTTCAGACTCCCATGGAGATTTTACCTTCCTATGGAGTGATGCAACCCAGCAAGTGTTTACAGTGACCCGGGGCAGCCTTTTCAAAGCGAGGTAGCATTTCATAGTCACCTGGAGTATTGCATGTGCAAGTCCTGAGGCTAGCAGAGGAAAACCAAACTTAAGAGAAAGTCCAAGTGTAAAAACAGAGTCAGGCCGGCCATAAAAGGATTTGAAGAGCTATTAGCAAAAGACACAAAAACAGAAAGTTGTTTTTAAGTACCTCAGCAGCAGGAAGCCTGTTAAGCAACGAATGGGGCCACTGGACAATTGAGGTGCTAAAGGAGCACTCAAGGAAGATCAGGCCATAGGGAAGAATCTCAATGAATTTTTTGCATCAGTTTTTACTGCAGGACCAGATGGCATTTAAGCATGAGTTCTGAAGGAACTCAAATATGAAAATTGCACAACTACTGACTGTGGTATGTAACCTATCCCTGAAATCAGCCTCTGTACCAGATGACTGCAGGAAAGTTAATATAACCCTGATCTTCTGTGGCACAGTTTTCCTCCTGGATTGGAACAGCCGGCTGGAATCCTGCGAGGTACAGAGCAGAGAGAGGTTTGGGCCACAACGTTCACCTCAGAGGCTGAGCTTCTGCAGACATTTGGGATGTTCCCATCTGAGGAGGATGCTTTTGGCCAGCCCCAGTTCAGAGCTTTCAGTCAGCTCAACCGGTGATTCTCTGGCACAACTCATCTAAAGTAGCTGAACTTTTCAGGCCTTGCCCCCATCTCCAACACCCCTTGCACCTCGCATTGCCCTCTAATAGCCCCGTCCCTTCTCTTGATCCCTGCCAAGCCCAAATACAGAGCCTAGCTCACCCTCCTCCTCTCTTAGACCCTCCCCTCACACGATCCTCCCCTACCTCTGACAGACTGCTCACTGTGCCCTTCCCTAGCTCCTGGAGGAATCCTGGCTCCTCAGAACAACCTGGGAATGGGCGGTTCCTACCTCTGTGTGGGGTGCGTGGTTTTCCGTCTAGCATCACTGAGAGCCAGCACGTCTCGATTTCACAGGATGAGGCGATGGCTCCCCAAGCTGGGCCAGCTGCAGGCTGCATTGCTGTGGACAGATCCCAGACATTCGAAGACAGAGGAGGAGGAAGCCCCTGCTCATTCCCGGTTCAGAGATCCCCATCGAAGACGGGCCAAGAGGGGAGGAGAGAACGAAGGGCAGAAAGTGAAGCTGCCTCTGTGGGGAGGGCACTCCTGTAAAACCCAGTCCAGTTCCCAGATCTCCTCCACATTTCCAGGTGTAACTTTGGAGAGGTCATTTCATCACCTTCATTCCCTGTCTGTAAAATGGGGGTAGTAGTCCCCCCCACAAGGAGGAGAAGGGAGGACAGTCCCATTGTCTGTGAGGGGCTCGGTCCCTCTGGGCACGGATTGTGCCAGAGTGAGGGAAGGGACCCAGAGTTTACTCCCTAGAGCCAGGGGAGGAGGATGGGATCAGAAGGTCATCCAAGGGGGATGGGTCAGGAACTGCTGCAACAGACGGGGCTTAGGGATTCGGTCAGTGCCAGGGACTTGCTACCTCCCTTCAGCAAATGGCTTCCCTCTTCTATCTGACTCCTTCCTAGTGTCCTCGAGGGGCTCCCTTCATTCTTCTTGAATGTAGTGGATTCGTTGACCCAGGTCGATAGCTGGGAAGTGCGGACTGACTATTCGTAGTGTGGCATGAAATCAGTGGGAAATCTATAGTTAGCAAAATAAAGGTGTCATTGGCCTTTGGAAATTTGGAGCTGATCTGTCCTCTTAGCCGAAGGTACTCGTGCACAGAGGGATGAAGCTCGCCATCTTGGTCAGGTGATCTATGAGAGTCAGTTCCATCATGTGGCCATTTGAATGAGTGAAATTCTTGGCAATGGCTGCCATGGATGGAGCAGGGTCTTCAGAGGCCTGAGATGCCAAGAAGTTAGGTGCGTGGTGCCTTGGTGAAAGCGCAGAAGTCACGTGTGTCAAGCTAAGTCTGAATTTCAGCGCACATCTGGCACCACCAAACAAAGCAGGCCCTGATAGTCATAGTAGATGCGTCTACTTCCATGATAAATGCTGTGCGTCAGAATAGATGCAGTGGTGAAGACAATTCTGAGCTGTTTGCGGGCTTGTTCGTACTTAGATGACCAAACGAATGTGGCCATTTTGTGGAGGAGAGCTCTCATGCGGGTTATTGGCTCTGAGAACCCTGGGCCGACGCAGCAGTAAAGCTGGTGAAGTCTAGGAAGTGCTGCTCTTCTTGAGGACTTCAAATTTTGTCCCATTTATGAATGGCTTCCACCTTATTTGCATCAATCGTAACACCCCCAAAACTCTGTGGAGAGTTGGCTGGAGGTTCCGCTTTTCCAATTCTGTGTTGAGACCATGCTGCCAAAACCTCTCCGGGTTCGGATGTGGTGCACGTGCTGCTGACAGTTCTGCACAAAGAGAAGTATGTCACCTGAATAGATGCCACTGTATGGATCCACGATGTCTCCAAATACATCACTGATGAAGTGTTGCAAGGTCAGGGGATTCACAGCAGGGGGTAAGGGTTCCAAACTATCACTTTTTTCAGGAGGCGATAGTCTAAAGAGCGGCGTAGTCCCACATTTCTTCTTCCCAAAAAGGGCCTGGTCACCCGTGGGAAACGCTTATTTGCTCATAAACTCTTAGGACTGGTTTTCATGACTGTATGCAGGGAGAGCCACTAATTCTGGTTCCAACAACGCGTAAATACAGGTGAAGGCAACTTTCAACCAAGGTTGTAGGTGACTAGGGCAGTCTTAGTCCCGGTGCAGAGGCAACGAGTCCACATTTCTTTCAAAGATATCCATGTAATCCTGTTTTTTATCAGGAATGCCGGGTGTCCAAGTCAAGAATGGTGGAGTAGGTCCAGGGACGGAGGTTGGTTAAAGGAACCCCTACATTTCCATTGCACAACTCCAGTAGGAGCAGAATCGGACCAGGCTCATGTAGTGAGGCCATGGTTCACACCTGGAGTGATCTGGCCACTTACTTGCGGAGAGCCTGCTTTTCTGCAAAAAGTTGCACAACCTGATGTCACATGCTGCATCTGATAATTAGGTCCAGTGGTTGGAGTGTAGGTCGCAGAGAGGTGCAGGATGGCACCTAGGCTAAGAGTGAAGCTAGAATCAAGGTCCAGGGACACACCAGGATCAAAACAGAGATCAGAGTCCATCGACAAAGCAGAACCAGAGCCAGAGTCCAAGTCCAGGCCAGAGGTCGAAGCCGGTGGTCAGAGACCAAAGATCAGCCAAGTCCATGTCAAGCTAGAGTCCAGATACAGGCTGAAGATCAAAGCCGGGTAGTCAAAATCCGAGGGGTTGGGGAATATCAGGAGGAGGCAATGCTGGAGCGCGTGGGTGGACGGCCTGGAGCAAGGCTAGAGAAGGGTAAGGAGAATACTGAGCCAGGGTTGGTAATGAACATCTGGAGCCAAGAAGGGTCATGCCAAAGTCATAGCCAGAGACCGGAGCCAAGAGTCAAACCTGAGTCAATAGCGAGGAACTGGAGGGCAGGGCAGGGTGATGCATGCAGGCAGGAACCTGGATCACTTACAGGTGCTCCCAGGCACTGCCCACCTGGAGTGCTAGAGACCCCTCATTGTGTGACTCCCTTCCTAGGAATAAAAGAAGGACAGCAGGATGACAAAGACATCTCAGACCCTGGGGTCCAGGCCAAGGGGAGCTCCCACCCAGGCTATGTGCCAGGACCCCATCACCCTCCCTGTTCATTTCACACTCAGAGACCCCCTAGCTGGAGGGGAAAATAAAGGGCAGAAAGTGAAGGTGCCCCTGGGGAAAGGCATTAGCCTAGGACCCAGTCCAGTTCCCAGATCGACACCCAGGATTGTGTGAGCCACCCCTCCCAGACCGCAATGGGTTACTGAGGATAACCCCTGGTTCTGAGGATGCTCTCATTTCTGGGCCAGCCCCATGGCCCTGACAGCCTGATTTTTCCAAAACTGGCCTCTGGGCCTGGGGGCAGGGACAGTATCTGGCCTGGCCCCAGCTCCAGGGGTCAGGGTGGGGCAGGGTGGTGAGAGCGAGGTGCTCCGCCTGGGTTTCTCTCAGTGCTGTGGGCTCTATGGCCGCTCCCCCCAGCCCTCCCCCCGCAGGCACAGTGAGACAGAGCAGTACCTGTGGCAGGGGCTGGAGGCTTCTGGTCATGTGAAGCGGGGGGGTGGGTGGGTCTTCAAGGCTGCCCCGCGGAGCACAGCCCCTGCAGTGCTTTGGGAAACTGGAGCAAGCACGTGATGGTAAATAGCTGGGCCATGACCTTCGCAGTAACGTCCTCCTGCTGCAAGGGAACAAGGATCAATCAGAGACTCCGACACCCACGAGAACAAAGGGGATTCACGGCACCGGGAGCCAGCAAAATTTCCTCCCTACCCCCCATGTCTGAGGGACGGATTCCCCCACCCAACCCCCTAGACAAAATCTCATCTCTTCTCCAGTGACTCCCATCCTCTCTCCCATCATTGGGGAATGAACTCCTGCCCCCACTCCTCTCAGTCCCCCCGAGAGCTGTTCTACCTCCCAACCCAGCTGGGGATTCCGCTCCGCTCCCCAGAATCCCCTGAGCCGCCCTCGCCCCCTCCAGCTGAGGGGATGGGAGGCTTTGGGCAGTAGTGCTGGGGGGTGAGAGGAAGTGGACACCTTTCCCCAAGGGATCCCCCATCCTTAACATGATGCCATGGGCAGTAGCTCTGGGGAATGGGGCACTTAAGCAGCCTCCGCTGACTGACTCCTCCAGCTCTCCCAGAGCAGGTGGGAGCTGAGATAACATGATCCCAGAGCACTAGGAACCGGCCTGAGGCCCGGAGGGGATGAAAGGCTCACAGAGGTGGCTAGGGGAGTTGGCAGCCCCTAGCATGAGCAATGGCAGCGTGGCGTGTTGATGTGATGCCTGTTAGGAAATAGCCTTGCTGGAGAGCTGGGTCTGCCCTGCTTTGAGCTGCTCAGGGGACAAGCTGGCACCTACCAATGGCACCTGCCTGGGTTCATCCTCTCCTTGCTCCCAGGTCAGCGCATGGGGATGGGATGGGAGTGATTTTCAATGGCCTGGAGGTGAAAGGCCCTGGGGTTCCCTCCCCAGTTGATCCCTCTTTGGTTACCTCGTCCCCTAGCAGCTGGCCGGCTTCCCCCAGGATGGAGTAGGTGAGCAGCAGCCCAGCCTGGCTGACATGGAGCAGGGGGTGGTGTATGGCCTCCAGCGCCCCCTGAAGAAAAGTTCTTTTCTGCTCTTCCGTGAATATCTCACCAAAGACCTAAAACCAACAGAATCAGAGCCCTTGCAATGGCTCAGAACCAGGCTCCAAATCCCTCTGGTGGCTCACAAGGTGGAGAAGAGTCCTGGGGCAGCCAACCTTTGGGGTCCCATGGACCAAAGAACCCCCTTCAGTAAGAGGCTGCAGGCACTGAGGCCTCCAATAGCTCTTTCTGGAGCAGGATTCAACCCAGGTGCCATGAGATGCTGGAAATGGGTCTCCGCACTTTGAAACCAGCTCACCCAGACACTCTACTGCTCCCAGCAGCGATATCTCCTGCAGCTCACCCGCTAGAGGTGAGGGGTCTTTTAGATCTGGGTCATTCCCACGCCTCACCCCACTGACATTCCCAGGAACCTCACATACTCTGCTGCAAATAAGTAGCAGGCTCTTGCCCTGTGTCCATGACACACTCACTGCAGGGGGAGACAGCTCCACACCTGAGCTGCTGCAATGCACCGGCAGAGAGTCCTTACCTCTCCCACCCTGGCCAGGTTTCTATAGCCCAGGCTCTCGGTGTCCTGGAGCCCTTCCCGGCACCACAGCTCTCTTCCCTCGGTGATGTTGAGCCCTGGGGGAGAAAGACACACCCATTGGGGAGGTTTGGCATTCCGCTTTCACTTCCGGTTTCCATCTGGGAGCACACTGGCCAGGGTCCTCGTGGCATCCACAGCCCAATGGAATCGCAGGGTCCATACCAGGTGGTTTAGTACCAGAAGGGGGATTTGTTTTAGTCATCACAGTAATCATGTGACCCTTAGAGTCATTGTGCTCTGGGAGTGGGTGCCTGTTAATGGTGGTGTCTAATACTGAGAACCCCCCACACCCACTGAAGTCAGGATCTGGCCCTGACTACCCAACTGGTGACATCCTACAAGCTTTGTGTCCATCCCCTGTGGTCCCTGCTCCTGCCCCTGCCCTCATGATGGGCTCTTTCCCTCCATGTCTCTCAATAGCTCAGTTCCTGTCCCCTCACGAGCTGGCTGCCCTGTGGGTGGGCTATTTCCCTGGGCTGGGGGACAGAGCCGGGCTCTGAAATAAAGCAGCCAATTTCCCTGACACTTTCATACTCATCTCCCTAATTCAGAGAGAGGGGAAGAGAAAGAGTCATCATCTAAGGTGGGATCGGTCTCAGAGGAGGGGTCTTCTTTCTGTAGGGTTCCATTGCCCAGCAGAGGGAGTCTCAAAGGAGGGGCCTTGTTTCTATTGGGGTTCCTCTGCCCTTCTACAGTGGGTCTAAACAGAGAGGCCTTAGTCCTCTAGGCGTCCCAATGGCCAGCTGGAGCTAGTCTCCGAGAGGCTTGTTTCCATGGGGTCCCATTGCCCAGCTGGGTTCTTACCCCTCTTCTGCACCAGGAGCCTGTGCAGCCAATATATCCCACCCCTGGCTTGCCGGCTGATGTCCTCGGCTGGGTGGGATACATGGAGACCCAGCTGCAGCACAAAGTCGCCTGCCTTGGAGAAGTCAGAGGTGGTCTGGTGGAAGGAGGAGAGGGGAATCCATCAAACTTCTCCCTTCAGCTCTCCAGCGCCCCTGGGCCAGAGCTCTGCTCCCACCCCTCTGTAGGAGGCGCTGGGCGAGAGGAGCGAGAGCTCTCTGCCCCCAAGGGAGCTTGGAGCAAAGGGACCAGGGCAAAGGCCCTCTATGAGCACTCACTGCCTAGCTGCTCCAGAATAACAAGGGCCCTGAGGCCAGGCACAAATCTGCCAGCCAGTGGCCTATGGAACGCAGTCCCTTGCGGACCCAGGGGGGACCAATTAGCCACGGGATGAGGAACTTGACTCAAGCCCTGACTCTGCAGGATGCTGGGGTCAAAAGTCACTTACGTCAAATCCAGGCAGGGAGGTGGTGAATTGGAGCAGGACAGCGCTGTGCTGTATGGCTCTAGCTCTCTCCTGGGTGTTTTTGGACTGGAGCCAGAAATGGACGTGCTGCGGGAGAAGGAGGCAGGGGCGGGTCAGCAGGCAGGCGTACATGCTCTACAAACGAGCCTCTCCCCCTCCCGAAGGGGCTGAGACTTTGTGCTCAGGGTGGAATAGCTACAGAGCTTGAAAAGGAGGTCCATGACACTGCCCATGTCTTGCTGGGCACAAGCTCATTGTCTCTCCAGGCTGGGACAATGGTCAGTCTTCGGGCTGGTCTATTTGCCCTGAACCCCTGATCCATGAACAGCACGTCAGGATCAAGGCACATGCCCTGGACCCCAGACTCCAGCTGCAAGGGCCTTGGTAGGATGGATGGAACGGCCGTGAGGACAATCCCTCCGGGAACTGCAGTGTCCCTAGGACAGAAGAGCTGATTCCCTGAGGCTCCTCCTGTATCTCAGGGTCTCCCTAGAGAGGAGCCAGTGACTTTTCTCAGAGGCCCATGTCCTGCATCTCACAGGGGTTTGTCTCTCAGTCCCCGGCCAGGCCTGCTGCTCACTGTTAGTGCTTAATGCAACCGTGCAGAGCTCTGGCTGACAGTCCCAGCTCCTTCCCCCTGCACTGGCAGCTCTGGGAAAGTGTGGCCGGCTGGGTCCAAGCTGGAAGGACACAATGGAAATGTGGCTCTTCTAATCTCTCCTTTGCTGCCCTCCCCCAGGGTTCAGGGGCAATTCCACCCCAGACCGTCCCATTCTACTCACCTCCAAGAGGTGCTGCAGCTTCTCCAAGCTGGAGGTCTCTGTCAGCAGGCCCCTGAGCATGCTGTCCAGGCTCTGCAAAAAGCTCTTGTGGAGAGCCTGCAAGAGGAGGGAGCACCCGTCAGTCAAGGGACATGGGGCCACACCAGCCAGGGGACAATTAGGAGGATTCTCTAGGAGCCCTGGCAAGACTCAAAAGGCACATCCTGGCCTCTCCCATTCACATCACTCCAGAGAGACTAAGCAAAAGTTCATGGCCGGATGCCTGCTGCCTCTTCAATCCTTGCTCTTAGCAGTTCTCTGCACAGCGCCTGGTACCCAGCAGACTATGGAACAGCCAAACTGCAGTGGGTGGGAAGTAGGATCCCCGGGAGAGTCCAGGCAGCAGAGCACAGAATGAGGAGAGGAGGGAAGGCTGGGATCAGCCACGGAGGGGTAATGCAATCCCCTCTGGAGGGAAGGGGCCCCCACGGCCTGTTCCCAGCTCTGCTCACCCCTCCCCTATTCTCAGCAGCTCTATCAAAGTGAGGGAGCAGGGACCAGAGCCTGCTCCTGCTCCGGGGACAGAGAAGTAGGATCAGGACCTACCTGGAAGTGGGGGGTGTCGTTCCCAGTGCCCATGGTGAAGATCTGGTGGAGAAGCGCGCTCAGGAGGCGAGATTCCAGCTCCAGGGACAGTGGTGGCTTCAGTTTGCTGGCAGAAGAGAGGAGCCTGTCGTACACTTTGCAGCACCAGTGTTGTGCTGGCACTGGCATGGACATCACCCCCTCCCCCACAGTGATCCCCTCCCCACAGCCACTGTAACGTTCCTGGAGTGAAATCCACCCCCCAGCCAGGAAAGAGGGGACGTTCCCGCCTCCTCTGCTGGGGGATGGGAACAGCCACAGCTGGGGGTAACCTAGGCGGAGGAGGATCTGTGACTCCCAGCTCTGGGCCCGATCAGCACCAGGGTTAGGGCAGCTGGACGGGAGGGTCCTGATACCTGAGGCTGCAAACCACGTCCATGGAGCTGGAAATGATGGAGCTCGGCTCTGACACCACAGGGAGAATTTCAATCAGCTCCTGGGAGACCCCAAGGAAACAAAACCGTGTGTGAGACCAGGCCCCGCAGACCCACAGGCACTTCCCAGGGTGGAGGCCAAAGTGCTCTGCAGAAACAGCCAGTGTCACCCCCACCCCCAACCAGCTGGGCCCCCCATTCCTCCCATCCATCAAACTTCCTTCCCCCTCTCCCACCCAATTCCTCCCTCCCCTACCCTCCGGGCTTACAATTCCCCCACTGCCAGCTCAGTGTCACAATTATCCCCTTCCCTGCTCCCCAGCCCTCAGCCCCAGGAACCCCTGTCCTCTGCTTCCCCCTCTGGCCCCACTAACGCTTCCTCCCATGTCTGGCTCCCTCGCCCCAGGGGCCGGGCACGGGGTCCCACTCACCGCAATGCTCTCCACAAGGGCTGCTTTGGAAATATAGGGCTCCAGGGTGTCCCACCCCTGCTGCTGTGCCAAGACACACAGACTCAGCACAGCGTCGAGGAAGCGGAGCTGATGGGCCCTGTTCCCCATCAGCTAGGAGTGGGGTGGGGGTAGAGAGAGAGAGCCTGTTACATAGGGACCTCCCCGCCCAACCCAACCCAACTCCAGGGCTCAGGACCTCCATGGGGTTGGACAGGAAAAGCCGCCCCTTCCTGAAACCAGTGTTGCCCGGCACAGACCGGGGTTGTAACTTGGACAGTGTCTGCGGGGAGCGGAAACCTTGGCCTGTGTGGGACAAATGTCCCCACTTTGGGGTGCCAGAGAACAGAGGAGACATGTCCCCCCATTGGGGGTGAGGGATTCTCTGGGACAAGACCCCCCTGCCTGGGTGGAGATGGAACAAGGGGCAGGACGGACTCGGTGGCAGTGCAGCTGGGGGATTTTTGTACCTTATCTCTGCCCTGGAGATACTGCTGGATCTCTGTGATGATGTCTTGTTCCAGGGACACATCTTCCTCCTCCTCCTCTTCCTCTTTCTCGTCCTCATGGGCACTGGGGGGCTCTGCACCAGGGAGGGAAGGAGAAAGTATAATCCCTTCTGCTGCTGGGGGGATGCAGTGGACAGAGAAGGCTCCATGTTTCCCCCTTCTCTGTAAGGAGCCCCATGGCAGCGCGGGCCCCACCCTGCCCCTGCGAGAGACGCCCTCAGCCCCATGAGCCTCAGGGCCCCATGGCAGTCAGTCCCCCCTCCCCCCACATGATCAGGGGAGGCTGGAGATCCCCAACTCCACCCAGCATCCCCTGCCGTGGGGTGTGGCTGTGCCCCCCCCCACTGGTGTTAGTGGGGCTCACATGGGTCAGTCCAGGCACCTTGGCGAGCCGATGGGCACAGGAGGTTACTAGTCCCCCACCGCCCCAGTCCTCCTCCCTTTCCCCTGGGTCTCCCCTCACCTGCAAAGAGGGAGCACTCATCCGCAGGCCTGTCAGACCATGCAGAGGAGCTGCTGGCCCCTCCGGAGTATGCGAAGCTGCTGGTGTTTGTCCCAGAGTCGCTCAGCTCCTGCTCTGGGCTGGCGGGGGGCTCCTCAGTGGCCAGGGTGGGGCTGGCAGGGGGCTCCTCAGGGGCCAGTTTGGGGCTGGCGCAGGGCTCCTCAGTTGCCAGGGTGGGGCTGGCGCAGGGCTCCTCAGGGGCCAGGGTGGGGCTGGCAGGGGGCTCCTCAGTGGCCAGGGTGGGGCTGGCGCAGGGCTCCACAGTTGCCAGGGTGGTGGGTGGCTCCTGCTGGGCCCTGGGGTGCAGCTCCTGGCTCCTTGGCTTCCTGTGAAGGAAGCCCCAGAGCTGCCTTGCCCGGCTCCTGCCCTCTCCTGGCTCCCTCCTCCATAGCTGTACCCGGGGCCACCTCCATTTGGGCCCAGAAGGTGCCTCAGGGTCAGCTAGGGGAGCTGGTGTCATCCACTTCCTGCAGCATGCCAGGCAGCTCCTCTGTTTATGCTGGCCACCAGCCTCTTCCCCGCCCGTGGGGCCAGAGGGGCCGCTCTCCTGCTCAGAAAGACGGATGTTCTTTCCCTCTGGCTCTGGAGCCACCTGCCTGGCCTTCCTCCTGAGCATCTGCCTCAGCCGCTCCATCCTGGAACTGAGTGGGGAGCAGCCGTGAGTCTGGGTTCAAGGCAGCCTCTCATTAATGGGGCCTGCCTGCTCCCCTGCCCACCTCCCCTCCGCTGAGGCAATTCCTCCTCCCCACACATCCCACCCCAGGGCACAGGAACCCTCATCCTGGGGAACAAACTCTGCCAAGGGACGGGCTGGAAGCCCTATTGGTGGGATATTTCCACCACACTGGGGATGGCTCTGGAGAGCTCCACTTACTTACTCTAGATGGGATGGAGCTGGATTGCAGATGCTTGCTGTTGGTCCTTCCTTTACCCTCCTCCTCAATCTCCTGCACCCAGGTGGGCTGGAAAGGGTGCTGTACAATGCCCTGCCAGCAGGGCAGGGGGTAGAAGTCAGGAGATCGAAAGTGGCTGTGAAAACAAGATGATGTTTTATTGCCAGGTGATGGATAAACTCAGGCCAGCAGCCAGGGGGTCACCACACTGACCGACGTCCAGCAGGACACCTCCCATCTCAAGGTCTCCTAGTAACTTACGCACATTCCTGAAATGTGAGGGCCCAAGGGCTCTAGGGGAATGTCCCCAGCCCCACTGATGGAAACAGAGGCCTTGGCAGGAGAAGCCACTGCCTCAGGGTTGCGCTGGGAGTCAGGGATAGAGTCGGGGATGGAGCCCAGGAGTCCTTTGTCCAGGCTCCCGTACTAACCGCTAGAGGAACACTCCCTTCCAGAGCTGGGAAGTGCCAGCAGGACTCTGTTCCCAGTCTCCCTGGCTCTGAGTGTGACCTATGGAGCTGGTGGAATCTTCATCCTTCGAGATTTGTAAGGCCCAGCTTGGCCAAAAAAAAAATCATCTACTTAAAATTAAATGTGAAATTGACAACCTTTTGTTAAGGGCGAAATTTATGACAATCTTTTAAATAATGTTCTTTTTTCTCTTCTATTTAAATTAAGTGGAATATGTTCACTGCCAAGTTTTTCAGACAGTCGCACCACTGATGTGGTAGCTAAGGCCCTGGAAGCAAAGTTAGCTGAAATGCTAGCCTAGCTTTGGACAGCAATAACTTCCTTGAAAGGTGCAGAAAATATTGTTTTCATTTCAGTTTATTCAAATAGTTCAGCTCAATCGACTAGTTCGTTGAAATTCAAGAAAGCCATTGGGAGTTCACAAAACAGGCAAACTTGTTTTCCTCCCTCAATCTATGGATAATCTATGGATCTACTAGTTCATAAATCTAAAAACACGTGGAGACCAGAATGTATCATTTCAGTTCAATAACCACACATCAAATTTCCTTAGTTTAAGAAATCAGTTAGTTTTAATTGCAAAACATTTTTGATATAACTTTTTTCTTATGCTTCTCTTTCTAGCTCTGGTATGACCTTGCTGTGTGACCAAAGAGAGGTCACTTCCTTTCTCTTTCCCTCTGTATCATGGGGATGGAGAAAATTCTCCCAGTCCCAGCAGAAGAGAGATTTGAGCACGTCAGGCGTGTTAGGGCCCTTGTGCTCTAAAGGACAATGGGTGATTGTTGTTTGGGGCAAGAATCCTGACGTATTTGCTACTTGTCTCCTACCCAAAGCCAAGATCACATCTCTGTGTTTGCAATCATGAGTTAGAAATTCTCAGCACCCCTCTGTCTCCTGCAGCCCCCAAGTGTTCCTTGGATTATGGAGGCTTGGATGCTAACAGGACTGGAATTTGTTACTGGCTCCCTGGATGGTTCTAGCCAATGAGGGTCTCCATCTAGCCTCAGAGGCCCACACCCCCAGACACTACAGATCAGCGTGGATTGATTTCATTCCAAATATTTTGTATTTGTAGTGGTGGCCGATGACAGAACAAGGAGCAATGGTCTCAAGTTGCAGTGGGGGAGGTTTAGGTTGGATATTAGGAAACACTATTCCACTAGGAGAGTGGTGAAGCACAGGAATAGGTTACCTAGGGAGGTGGTAGAATCTCCTTCCTTACAAGTTTTTAAAGCTCAGCTTGACAAAGCCCTGGCTGGGATGATTAAGTTGGGGTTGGTCCTGCTTTGAGCCGGGGGGTTGGACTAGAGACCTCCTGAGGTCTGTTCCAGCCCTAGTCTTCTATGATTCTATGAATAGATAACCATTAAAACATGTGGATTTGCTGGTTTTGCAGGATACATAAAAACAAAAGGGTTGACTGAAACATTTTGTTTTCATTTCAAACACACTGAGGTAAAGAAGTATCTCTAGTGCATTGAACTGATTGTTCCTGGTCATAATGTCCTTCCACATTTTAGAGGTAGTAGCTCACATCTCCTCCTCTCTAGCCTTTATTCATATATTACAAGAGGAAAAGAAGCCTTCATCCTTTTTCAGCTCCCAGTCAATTTCTTAAATTTGAACGAAGTAGCTGCAACAATTGAAATGAAGAAAATAGTCTTTCTGCACACACAGAAGAGGTTATTGCTGCCAAAATCTGGCTGAGTATTTCAACAACTTCTCGACCCCCAGGTGCTTAGGCCATGACTTCCAACAGTTCAGTGCTTTGACTTCCTCTGAAACTTGGCAGCAAACATGGACTTCATATATTTATTTAATTTCAATTAGTTTAATAGGTTATAGCAACTATA